>NW_026697293.1:0-41189 GCF_030435755.1 Ochotona princeps | reverse complement strand
TACAGGCAACTCCAGCGCCACAGCCGTTTTCAGATAGCACTCAATGCAAAGGCTCTAGACGCGAATATTGGTGTGGGAGCTCATTCAATCAAGGAAACACTGCATGTTGGTGAAGGGCATATTGAAGAAGAATCAGCCGAGTGGTTCTTGTGGGAGAACAACTCCATTTGGCTCACTAACTTCACACACCATCAGGCTTCCAAGCAGCTCTCAAGGAAACTCAGTTTTCACACTCTATGCTGAGTGCCCTTTGAGTGCCTAGGACTGAAATGAAGCTTGGTGAGCATCCCACACAAACGAATGCTCCACATGCGGGTTTCACATGCCACCAACTCCACATTCACAGGCAACTTCGGCGCCACAGCCGTTTTCAGATAGCCCTCAATGCAAAGGCTCTAGACGCAAATATTGGTGTGAGAGCTAATTCAATCAAGGAAACACTGCATGTTGGTGAAGGGCATATTGAAGAAGAATCAGCCGAGTGTTTCTTGTGGAGAACAACTCCATTTGGCTCACTAACTTCACACACCATCAGGCTTCCAAGCAGCTCTCAAGGAAACTCAGTTTTCACACTCTATGCTTAGTGCCCTTTGAGTGCCTAGGACTGAAATGAAGCTTGGTGAGCATCCCACACAGACGAATGCTCCACATGCGGGTTTCACATGCCACCAACTCCACATTCACAGGCAACTTCAGCGCCACAGCCGTTTTCCGATAGCCCTCAATGCAAAGGCTCTAGACGCAAATATTGGTGTGAGAGCTAATTCAATCAAGGAAACACTGCTTGTTGGTGAAGGGCATATTGAAGAAGAATCAGCCGAGTGGTTCTTGTGGGAGAACAACTCCATTTGGCTCACTAACTTCACACATCATCAGGCTTCCAAGCAGCTCTCAAGGAAACTCTGTTTTCACACTCTATGCTTAGTGCCCTTTGAGTGCATTATCTAGGAATGAACCTGGTAGAGACATCCCACACAGACTAATGCTCCACATGCGGGTTTCACATGCCACCAACTCCACATTCACAGGCAACTTCAGCGCCACAGCCGTTTTCAGATAGCACTCAATGCAAAGGCTCTAGATGCGAATATTGGTGTGAGAGCTAATTCAATCAAGGAAACACTGCATGTTGGTGAAGGGCATATTGAAGAAGAATCAGCCGAGTGGTTCTTGTGGAAGAACAACTCCATTTGGCTCACTAACTTCACACACCATCAGGCTTCCAAGCAGCTCTCAAGGAAACTCAGTTTTCACACTCTATGCTGAGTGCCCTTTGAGTGCATTATCTAGGAATGAACCTGGTAGAGCATCCCACACAAACGAATGCTCCACATGCGGGTTTCACATGCCACCAACTCCACATTCACAGGCAACTTCAGCGCCACAGCCGTTTTCAGATAGCACTCAATGCAAAGGCTCTAGACGCAAATATTGGTGTGGGAGCTAATTCAATCAAGGAAACACTGCATGTTGGTGAAGGGCATATTGAAGAAGAATCAGCCGAGTGGTTCTTGTGGGAGAACAACTCCATTTGGCTCACTAACTTCACACACCATCAAGCTTCCAAGCAGCACTCAAGGAAACTCAGTGTTCACACTCTATGCTTAGTGCCCTTTGAGTGCCTAGGACTGAAATGAAGCTTGGTGAGCATCCCACACAAACGAATGCTCCACATGCGGGTTTCACATGCCACTAACTCCACATTCACAGGCAACTTCGGCGCCACAGCGATTTTCAGATAGCACTCAATGCAAAGGCTCTAGACGCAAAAATTGCTGTGAGAGCTAATTCAATCAAGGAAACACTGCATGTTGGTGAAGGGCATATTGAAGAAGAATCAGCCGAGTGGTTCTTGTGGGAGAACAACTCCATTTGGCTCACTAACTTCACACACCATCAGGCTTCCAAGCAGCTCTCAAGGAAACTCAGCTTTCACACTCTGTGCTTAGTGCCCTTTGAGTGCCTAGGACTGAAATGAAGCTTGGTGAGCATCCCACACAAACGAATGCTCCACATGCGGGTTTCACATGCCACCAACTCCACATTCACAGGCAACTTCGGCGCCACAGCCGTTTTCAGATAGCCATCAATGCAAAGGCTCTAGACGCAAATATTGGTGTGAGAGCTCATTCAATCAAGGAAACACTGCATGTTGGTGAAGGGCATATTGAAGAAGAATCAGCCGAGTGTTTCTTGTGGGAGAACAACCCCATTTGGCTCACTAACTTCACACACCATCAGGCTTCCAAGCAGCTCTCAAGGAAACTCAGTGTTCACCCTCTATGCTTAGTGCCCTTTGAGTGATTTATCTAGGAATAAACCTGGTAGAGCATCCCACACAGACAAATGCGACACATGCGGGTTTCACATGCCACCAACTCCACATTCACAGGCAACTTCAGCGCCACAGCCGTTTTCAGATAGCCCTCAATGCAAAGGCTCTAGACGCAAATATTGGTGTGAGAGCTAATTCAATCAAGGAAACACTGCATGTTGGTGAAGGGCATAGTGAAGAAGAATCAGCCGAGTGGTTCTTGTGGGAGAACAACTCCATTTGGCTCACTAACTTCACACACCATCAGGCTTCCAAGCAGCTCTCAAGGAAACTCAGCTTTCACACTCTGTGCTTAGTGCCCTTTGAGTGCCTAGGACTGAAATGAAGCTTGGTGAGCATCCCACACAAACGAATGCTCCACATGCGGGTTTCACATGCCACCAACTCCACATTCACAGGCAACTCCAGCGCCACAGCCGTTTTCAGATAGCACTCAATGCAAAGGCTCTAGACGCGAATATTGGTGTGGGAGCTCATTCAATCAAGGAAACACTGCATGTTGGTGAAGGGCATATTGAAGAAGAATCAGCCGAGTGGTTCTTGTGGGAGAACAACTCCATTTGGCTCACTAACTTCACACACCATCAGGCTTCCAAGCAGCTCTCAAGGAAACTCAGTTTTCACACTCTATGCTTAGTGCCCTTTGAGTGCCTAGGACTGAAATGAAGCTTGGTGAGCATCCCACACAAACGAATGCTCCACATGCGGGTTTCACATGCCACCAACTCCACATTCACAGGCAACTTCGGCGCCACAGCCGTTTTCAGATAGCCCTCAATGCAAAGGCTCTAGACGCAAATATTGGTGTGAGAGCTAATTCAATCAAGGAAACACTGCATGTTGGTGAAGGGCATATTGAAGAAGAATCAGCCGAGTGTTTCTTGTGGGAGAACAACTCCATTTGGCTCACTAACTTCACACACCATCAGGCTTCCAAGCAGCTCTCAAGGAAACTCAGTTTTCACACTCTATGCTTAGTGCCCTTTGAGTGCCTAGGACTGAAATGAATCTTGGTGAGCATCCCACACAGACGAATGCTCCACATGCGGGTTTCACATGCCACCAACTCCACATTCACAGGCAACTTCAGCGCCACAGCCGTTTTCAGATAGCCCTCAATGCAAAGGCTCTAGACGCAAATATTGGTGTGAGAGCTAATTCAATCAAGGAAACACTGCTTGTTGGTGAAGGGCATATTGAAGAAGAATCAGCCGAGTGGTTCTTGTGGGAGAACAACTCCATTTGGCTCACTAACTTCACACATCATCAGGCTTCCAAGCAGCTCTCAAGGAAACTCAGTTTTCACACTCTATGCTTAGTGCCCTTTGAGTGCATTATCTAGGAATGAACCTGGTAGAGACATCCCACACAGACTAATGCTCCACATGCGGGTTTCACATGCCACCAACTCCACATTCACAGGCAACTTCAGCGCCACAGCCGTTTTCAGATAGCACTCAATGCAAAGGCTCTAGATGCGAATATTGGTGTGAGAGCTAATTCAATCAAGGAAACACTGCATGTTGGTGAAGGGCATATTGAAGAAGAATCAGCCGAGTGGTTCTTGTGGAAGAACAACTCCATTTGGCTCACTAACTTCACACACCATCAGGCTTCCAAGCAGCTCTCAAGGAAACTCAGTTTTCACACTCTATGCTGAGTGCCCTTTGAGTGCATTATCTAGGAATGAACCTGGTAGAGCATCCCACACAAACGAATGCTCCACATGCGGGTTTCACATGCCACCAACTCCACATTCACAGGCAACTTCAGCGCCACAGCCGTTTTCAGATAGCACTCAATGCAAAGGCTCTAGACGCAAATATTGGTGTGGGAGCTAATTCAATCAAGGAAACACTGCATGTTGGTGAAGGGCATATTGAAGAAGAATCAGCCGAGTGGTTCTTGTGGGAGAACAACTCCATTTGGCTCACTAACTTCACACACCATCAAGCTTCCAAGCAGCACTCAAGGAAACTCAGTTTTCACACTCTATGCTTAGTGCCCTTTGAGTGCCTAGGACTGAAATGAAGCTTGGTGAGCATCCCACACAAACGAATGCTCCACATGCGGGTTTCACATGCCACTAACTCCACATTCACAGGCAACTTCGGCGCCACAGCGATTTTCAGATAGCACTCAATGCAAAGGCTCTAGACGCAAAAATTGCTGTGAGAGCTAATTCAATCAAGGAAACACTGCATGTTGGTGAAGGGCATATTGAAGAAGAATCAGCCGAGTGGTTCTTGTGGGAGAACAACTCCATTTGGCTCACTAACTTCACACACCATCAGGCTTCCAAGCAGCTCTCAAGGAAACTCAGCTTTCACACTCTGTGCTTAGTGCCCTTTGAGTACCTAGGACTGAAATGAAGCTTGGTGAGCATCCCACACAAACGAATGCTCCACATGCGGGTTTCACATGCCACCAACTCCACATTCACAGGCAACTTCGGCGCCACAGCCGTTTTCAGATAGCCATCAATGCAAAGGCTCTAGACGCAAATATTGGTGTGAGAGCTCATTCAATCAAGGAAACACTGCATGTTGGGGAAGGGCATATTGAAGAAGAATCAGCCGAGTGGTTCTTGTGGGAGAACAACCACATTTGGCTCACTAACTTCACACACCATCAGGCTTCCAAGCAGCTCTCAAGGAAACTCAGTGTTCACCCTCTATGCTTAGTGCCCTTTGAGTGATTTATCTAGGAATAAACCTGGTAGAGCATCCACACAGACAAATGCGACACATGCGGGTTTCACATGCCACCAACTCCACATTCACAGGCAACTTCAGCGCCACAGCCGTTTTCAGATAGCCCTCAATGCAAAGGCTCTAGACGCAAATATTGGTGTGAGTGCTAATTCAATCAAGGAAACACTGCATGTTGGTGAAGGGCATAGTGAAGAAGAATCAGCCGAGTGGTTCTTGTGGGAGAACAACTCCATTTGGCTCACTAACTTCACACACCATCAGGCTTCCAAGCAGCTCTCAAGGAAACTCAGCTTTCACACTCTGTGCTTAGTGCCCTTTGAGTGCCTAGGACTGAAATGAAGCTTGGTGAGCATCCCACACAAACGAATGCTCCACATGCGGGTTTCACATGCCACCAACTCCACATTCACAGGCAACTCCAGCGCCACAGCCGTTTTCAGATAGCACTCAATGCAAAGGCTCTAGACGCGAATATTGGTGTGGGAGCTAATTCAATCAAGGAAACACTGCATGTTGGTGAAGGGCATATTGAAGAAGAATCAGCCGAGTGGTTCTTGTGCGAGAACAACTCCATTTGGCTCACTAACTTCACACACCATCAGGCTTCCAAGCAGCTCTCAAGGAAACTCAGTTTTCACACTCTATGCTGAGTGCCCTTTGAGTGCCTAGGACTGAAATGAAGCTTGGTGAGCATCCCACACAAACGAATGCTCCACATGCGGGTTTCACATGCCACCAACTCCACATTCACAGGCAACTTCGGCGCCACAGCCGTTTTCAGATAGCCCTCAATGCAAAGGCTCTAGACGCAAATATTGGTGTGAGAGCTAATTCAATCAAGGAAACACTGCATGTTGGTGAAGGGCATATTGAAGAAGAATCAGCCGAGTGTTTCTTGTGGGAGAACAACTCCATTTGGCTCACTAACTTCACACACCATCAGGCTTCCAAGCAGCTCTCAAGGAAACTCAGTTTTCACACTCTATGCTTAGTGCCCTTTGAGTGCCTAGGACTGAAATGAAGCTTGGTGAGCATCCCACACAGACGAATGCTCCACATGCGGGTTTCACATGCCACCAACTCCACATTCACAGGCAACTTCAGCGCCACAGCCGTTTTCCGATAGCCCTCAATGCAAAGGCTCTAGACGCAAATATTGGTGTGAGAGCTAATTCAATCAAGGAAACACTGCTTGTTGGTGAAGGGCATATTGAAGAAGAATCAGCCGAGTGGTTCTTGTGGGAGAACAACTCCATTTGGCTCACTAACTTCACACATCATCAGGCTTCCAAGCAGCTCTCAAGGAAACTCAGTTTTCACACTCTATGCTTAGTGCCCTTTGAGTGCATTATCTAGGAATGAACCTGGTAGAGACATCCCACACAGACTAATGCTCCACATGCGGGTTTCACATGCCACCAACTCCACATTCACAGGCAACTTCAGCGCCACAGCCGTTTTCAGATAGCACTCAATGCAAAGGCTCTAGATGCGAATATTGGTGTGAGAGCTAATTCAATCAAGGAAACACTGCATGTTGGTGAAGGGCATATTGAAGAAGAATCAGCCGAGTGGTTCTTGTGGAAGAACAACTCCATTTGGCTCACTAACTTCACACACCATCAGGCTTCCAAGCAGCTCTCAAGGAAACTCAGTTTTCACACTCTATGCTGAGTGCCCTTTGAGTGCATTATCTAGGAATGAACCTGGTAGAGCATCCCACACAAACGAATGCTCCACATGCGGGTTTCACATGCCACAAACTCCACATTCACAGGCAACTTCAGCGCCACAGCCGTTTTCAGATAGCACTCAATGCAAAGGCTCTAGACGCGAATATTGGTGTGGGAGCTAATTCAATCAAGGAAACACTGCATGTTGGTGAAGGGCATATTGAAGAAGAATCAGCCGAGTGGTTCTTGTGGGAGAACAACTCCATTTGGCTCACTAACTTCACACACCATCAAGCTTCCAAGCAGCACTCAAGGAAACTCAGTGTTCACACTCTATGCTTAGTGCCCTTTGAGTGCCTAGGACTGAAATGAAGCTTGGTGAGCATCCCACACAAACGAATGCTCCACATGCGGGTTTCACATGCCACTAACTCCACATTCACAGGCAACTTCGGCGCCACAGCGATTTTCAGATAGCACTCAATGCAAAGGCTCTAGACGCAAAAATTGGTGTGAGAGCTAATTCAATCAAGGAAACACTGCATGTTGGTGAAGGGCATATTGAAGAAGAATCAGCCGAGTGGTTCTTGTGGGAGAACAACTCCATTTGGCTCACTAACTTCACACACCATCAGGCTTCCAAGCAGCTCTCAAGGAAACTCAGCTTTCACACTCTGTGCTTAGTGCCCTTTGAGTGCCTAGGACTGAAATGAACCTTGGTGAGCATCCCACACAAACGAATGCTCCACATGCGGGTTTCACATGCCACCAACTCCACATTCACAGGCAACTTCAGCGCCACAGCCGTTTTCAGATAGCACTCAATGCAAAGGCTCTAGACGCGAATATTGGTGTGGGAGCTAATTTAATCAAGGAAACACTGCATGTTGGGGAAGGGCATATTGAAGAAGAATGATCCGAGTGGTTCTTGTGGGAGAACAACTCCATTTGGCTCACTAACTTCACACACCATCAGGCTTTCAAGCAGCTCTCAAGGAAACTCAGTTTTCACACTCTATGCTGAGTGCCCTTTGAGTGCCTAGGACTGAAATGAAGCTTGGTGAGCATCCCACACAAACGAATGCTCCACATGCGGGTTTCACATGCCACCAACTCCACATTCACAGGCAACTTCGGCGCCACAGCCATTTTCAGATAGCCATCAATGCAAAGGATCTAGACGCAAATATTGGTGTGAGAGCTAATTCAATCAAGGAAACACTGCATGTTGGGGAAGGGCATATTGAAGAAGAATCAGCCGAGTGGTTCTTGTGGGAGAACAACACCATTTGGCTCACTAACTTCACACACCATCAGGCTTCCAAGCAGCTCTCAAGGAAACTCAGTTTTCACACTCTATGCTTAGTGCCCTTTGAGTGCATTATCTAGAAATGAACCTGGTAGAGCATCCCACACAGATGAATGCGCCACATGCGGGTTTCACATGCCACCAACTCCACATTCACAGGCAACTTCGGCGCCACAGCCCTTTTCAGATAGCACTCAATGCAAAGGCTCTAGACACAAATATTGGTGTGAGAGCTAATTCAATCAAGGAAACACTGCTTGTTGGTGAAGGGCATATTGAAGAAGAATCAGCCGAGTGGTTCTTGTGGGAGAACAACTCCATTTGGCTCACTAACTTCACACACCATCAGGCTTCCAAGCAGCTCTCAAGGAAACTCAGTTTTCACCCTCTATGCTTAGTGCCCTTTGAGTGAATTATCTAGGAATAAACCTGGTAGAGCATCCCACACAGAAGAATGCGCCACATGCGGGTTTCACATGCCACCAACTCCACATTCACAGGCAACTTCAGCGCCACAGCCGTTTTCAGATAGCCCTCAATGCAAAGGCTCTAGACGCAAATATTGGTGTGAGAGCTCATTCAATCAAGGAAACACTGCATGTTGGTGAAGGGCATATTGAAGAAGAATCAGCCGAGTGGATCTTGTGGAGAACAACCCCATTTGGCTCACTAACTTCACACACCATCAGGCTTCCAAGCAGCTCTCAAGGAAACTCAGTGTTCACACTCTATGCTTAGTGCCCTTTGAGTGCCTAGGACTGAAATGAAGCTTGGTGAGCATCCCACACAAACGAATGCTCCACATGCGGGTTTCACATGCCACTAACTCCACATTCACAATCAACTTCAGCGCCACAGCCATTTTCAGATAGCACTCAATGCAAAGGCTCTAGACGCAAAAATTGCTGTGAGAGCTAATTCAATCAAGGAAACACTGCATGTTGGTGAAGGGCATATTGAAGAAGAATCAGCCGAGTGGTTCTTGTGGGAGAACAACTCCATTTGGCTCACTAACTTCACACACCATCAGGCTTCCAAGCAGCTCTCAAGGAAACTCAGCTTTCACACTCTGTGCTTAGTGCCCTTTGGGTGCCTAGGACTGAAATGAAGCTTGGTGAGCATCCCACACAAACGAATGCTCCACATGCGGGTTTCACATGCCACCAACTCCACATTCACAGGCAACTTCAGCGCCACAGCCGTTTTCAGATAGCACTCAATGCAAAGGCTCTAGACGCGAATATTGGTGTGGGAGCTAATTTAATCAAGGAAACACTGCATGTTGGGGAAGGGCATATTGAAGAAGAATCAGCCGAGTGGTTCTTGTGGGAGAACAACTCCATTTGGCTCACTAACTTCACACACCATCAGGCTTCCAAGCAGCTCTCAAGGAAACTCAGTTTTCACACTCTATGCTGAGTGGCCTTTGAGTGCCTAGGACTGAAATGAAGCTTGGTGAGCATCCCACACAAACGAATGCTCCACATGCGGGTTTCACATGCCACCAACTCCACATTCACAGGCAACTTCAGCGCCACAGCCGTTTTCAGATAGCCCTCAATGCAAAGGCTCTAGACGCAAATATTGGTGTGAGAGCTAATTCAATCAAGGAAACACTGCATGTTGGTGAAGGGCATATTGAAGAAGAATCAGCCGAGTGGTTCTTGTGGGAGAACAACTCCATTTGGCTCACTAACTTCACACAGCATCAGGCTTCCAAGCAGCACTCAAGGAAACTCAGTGTTCACACTCTATGCTTAGTGCCCTTTGAGTGCCTAGGACTGAAATGAAGCTTGGTGAGCATCCCACACAAACGAATGCTCCACATGCGGGTTTCACATGCCACCAACTCCACATTCACAGGCAACTTCAGCGCCACAGCTGTTTTCAGATAGCCCTCAATGCAAAGGCTCTAGACGCAAATATTGGTGTGAGAGCTAATTCAATCAAGGAAACACTGCATGTTGGGGAAGGGCATATTGAAGAAGAATGATCAGAGTGGTTCTTGTGGAAGAACAACTCCATTTGGCTCACTAACTTCACACACCATCAGGCTTCCAAGCAGCTCTCAAGGAAACTCAGTTTTCACACTCTATGCTTAGTGCCCTTTGAGTGCATTATCTAGAAATGAACCTGGTAGAGCATCCCACGCAGACGAATGCGCCACATGCGGGTTTCACATGCCACCAACTCCACATTCACAGGCAACTTCGGCGCCACAGCCTTTTCAGATAGCACTCAATGCAAACGCTCTAGACACAAATATTGGTGTGAGAGCTAATTCAATCAAGGAAACACTGCTTGTTGGTGAAGGGCATATTGAAGAAGAATCAGCCGAGTGGTTCTTGTGGGAGAACAACTCCATTTGGCTCACTAACTTCACACACCATCAGGCTTCCAAGCAGCTCTCAAGGAAACTCAGTTTTCACCCTCTATGCTAAGTGCCCTTTGAGTAAATTATCTAGGAATAAACCTGGTAGAGCATCCCACACAGACGAATGCGCCACATGCGGGTTTCACATGCCACCAACTCCACATTCACAGGCAACTTCAGCGCCACAACCGTTTTCAGATAGCACTCAATGCAAAGGCTCTAGACGCGAATATTGGTGTGAGAGCTAATTCAATCAAGGAAACACTGCATGTTGGGCAAGGGCATATTGAAGAAGAATCAGCCGAGTGGTTCTTGTGGGAGAACAACTCCATTTGGCTCACTAACTTCACACACATCAGGCTTCCAAGCAGCTCTCAAGGAAACTCAGTTTTCACCCTCTATGCTTAGTGCCCTTTGAGTGAATTATCAAGGAATAAACCTGGAAGAGCTTCCCACACAGACGAATGCGCCACATGCGGGTTTCACATGCCACCAACTCCACATTCACAGGCAACTTCAGCGCCACAGCCGTTTTCAGATAGCACTCAATGCAAAGGCTCTAGACGCAAATATTGGTGTGAGAGCTCATTCAATCAAGGAAACACTGCATGTTGGTGAAGGGCATATTGAAGAAGAATCAGCCGAGTGTTTCTTGTGGGAGAACAACCCCATTTGGCTCACTAACTTCACACACCATCAGGCTTCCAAGCAGCTCTCAAGGAAACTCAGTGTTCACACTCTATGCTTAGTGCCCTTTGAGTGCCTAGGACTGAAATGAAGCTTGGTGAGCATCCCACACAAACGAATGCTCCACAAGCGGGTTTCACATGCCACCAACTCCACATTCACAGGCAATTTCAGCGCCACAGCCATTTTCAGATAGCACTCAATGCAAAGGCTCTAGACGCAAAAATTGCTGTGAGAGCTAATTCAATCAAGGAAACACTGCATGTTGGTGAAGGGCATATTGAAGAAGAATCAGCCGAGTGGTTCTTGTGGGAGAACAACTCCATTTGGCTCACTAACTTCACACACCATCAGGCTTCCAAGCAGCTCTCAAAGAAACTCAGCTTTCACACTCTGTGCTTAGTGCCCTTTGAGTGCCTAGGACTGAAATGAAGCTTGGTGAGCATCCCACACAAACGAATGCTCCACATGCGGGTTTCACATGCCACCAACTCCACATTCACAGGCAACTTCGGCGCCACAGCCGTTTTCAGATAGCCCTCAATGCAAAGGCTCTAGACGCAAATATTGGTGTGAGAGCTAATTCAATCAAGGAAACACTGCATGTTGGTGAAGGGCATATTGAAGAAGAATCAGCCGAGTGGTTCTTGTGGGAGAACAACACCATTTGGCTCACTAACTTCACACACCATCAGGCTTCCAAGCAGCTCTCAAGGAAACTCAGTTTTCACACTCTATGCTGAGTGCCCTTTGAGTGCCTAGGACTGAAATGAAGCTTGGTGAGCATCCCACACAAACGAATGCTCCACATGCGGGTTTCACATGCCACCAACTCCACATTCACAGGCAACTTCAGCGCCACAGCCGTTTTCCGATAGCCCTCAATGCAAAGGCTCTAGACGCAAATATTGGTGTGAGAGCTAATTCAATCAAGGAAACACTGCTTGTTGGTGAAGGGCATATTGAAGAAGAATCAGCCGAGTGGTTCTTGTGGGAGAACAACTCCATTTGGCTCACTAACTTCACACACCATCAGGCTTCCAAGCAGCTCTCAAGGAAACTCAGTTTTCACACTTTATGCTTAGTGCCCTTTGAGTGCATTATCTAGGAATGAACCTGGTAGAGCATCCCACACAGACTAATGCTCCACATGCGGGTTTCACATGCCACCAACTCCACATTCACAGGCAACTTCAGCGCCATAGCCGTTTTCAGATAGCACTCAATGCAAAGGCTCTAGATGCGAATATTGGTGTGAGAGCTAATTCAATCAAGGAAACACTGCATGTTGGTGAAGGGCATATTGAAGAAGAATCAGCCGAGTGGTTCTTGTGGAAGAACAACTCCATTTGGCTCACTAACTTCACACACCATCAGGCTTCCAAGCAGCTCTCAAGGAAACTCAGTTTTCACACTCTATGCTTAGTGCCCTTTGAGTACATTATCTAGGAATGAACCTGGTAGAGCATCCCACACAAACGAATGCTCCACATGCGGGTTTCACATGCCACCAACTCCACATTCACAGGCAACTCAGCGCCACAGCCGTTTTCAGATAGCCCTCAATGCAAAGGCTCTAGACGCGAATATTGGTGTGGGAGCTAATTCAATCAAGGAAACACTGCATTTTGGTGAAGGGCATATGGAAGAAGAATCAGCCGAGTGGATCTTGTGGGAGAACAACTCCATTTGGCTCACTAACTTCACACACCATCAGGCTTCCAAGCAGCTCTCAAGGAAACGCAGTGTTCACACTCTGTGCTTAGTGCCCTTTGAGTGCCTAGGACTGAAATGAAGCTTGGTGAGCATCCCACACAAACGAATGCTCCACATGCGGGTTTCACATGCCACCAACTCGACATTCACAGGCAACTTCAGCGCCACAGGTGTTTTCAGATAGCACTCAATGCAAAGGCTCTAGACGCAAATATTGGTGTGAGAGCTAATTCAATCAAGGAAACACTGCATGTTGGTGAAGGGCATATTGAAGAAGAATCAGCCGAGTGGTTCTTGTGGGAGAACAACTCCATTTGGCTCACTAACTTCACACACCATCAGGCTTCCAAGCAGCTCTCAAGGAAACTCAGCTTTCATATTCTGTGCTTAGTGCCCTTTGAGTGCCTAGGACTGAAATGAAGCTTGGTGAGCATCCCACACAAACGAATGCTCCACATGCGGGTTTCACATGCCACCAACTCCACATTCACAGGCAACTTCAGCGCCACAGCCGTTTTCAGATAGCCCTCAATGCAAAGGCTCTAGACGCAAATATTGGTGTGAGAGCTCATTCAATCAAGGAAACACTGCATGTTGGGGAAGGGCATATTGAAGAAGAATCAGCCGAGTGGTTCTTGTGGGAGAACAACTCCATTTGGCTCACTAACTTCACACACCATCAGGCTTCCAAGCAGCTCTCAAGGAAACTCAGTGTTCACACTCTATGCTTAGTGCCCTTTGAGTGAATTATCTAGGAATGAACCTGGTAGAGCATCCCACACAGACGAATGCTCCACATGCGGGTTTCACATGCCACCAACTCCACATTCACAGGCAACTTCGGCGCCACAGCCGTTTTCAGATAGCACTCAATGCAAAGGCTCTAGACGCAAATATTGGTGTGAGAGCTAATTCAATCAAGGAAACACTGCATGTTGGTGAAGGGCATATTGAAGAAGAATCAGCCGAGTGGTTCTTGTGGCAGAACAACTCCATTTGGCTCACTAACTTCACACACCATCAGGCTTCCAAGCAGCTCTCAAGGAAACTCAGCTTTCACACTCTATGCTTAGTGCCCTTTGAGTGCCTAGGACTGAAATGAATCTTGGTGAGCATCCCACACAAACGAAGTCTCCACATGCGGGTTTCACATGCCACCAACTCCACATTCACAGGCAACTTCAGCGCCACAGCCGTTTTCAGATAGCACTCAATGCAAAGGCTCTAGACGCGAATATTGGTGTGGGAGCTAATTCAATCAAGGAAACACTGCATGTTGGTGAAGGGCATATTGAAGAAGGATCAGCCGAGTGGTTCTTGTGGGAGAACAACTCCATTTGGCTCACTAACTTCACACACCATCAGGCTTCCAAGCAGCTCTCAAGGAAACTCAGTGTTCACACTCTATGCTTAGTGCCCTTTGAGTGCATTATCTAGGAATGAACCTGGTAGAGCATCCCACACAAACGAATGCTCCACATGCGGGTTTCACATGCCACAAACTCCACATTCACAGGCAACTTCAGCGCCTCAGCCGTTTTCAGATAGCACTCAATGCAAAGGCTCTAGACGCGAATATTGGTGTGGGAGCTAATTCAATCAAGGAAACACTGCATGTTGGTGAAGGGCATATTGAAGAAGAATCAGCCGAGTGGTTCTTGTGGGAGAACAACTCCATTTGGCTCACTAAATTCACACACCATCAGGCTTCCAAGCAGCACTCAAGGAAACTCAGTGTTCACACTCTATGCTTAGTGCCCTTTGAGTGCCTAGGACTGAAATGAAGCTTGGTGAGCATCCCACACAAACGAATGCTCCACATGCGGGTTTCACATGCCACCAACTCCACATTCACAGGCAACTTCAGCGCCACAGCTGTTTTCAGATAGCCCTCAATGCAAAGGCTCTAGACGCAAATATTGGTGTGAGAGCTAATTCAATCAAGGAAACACTGCATGTTGGGGAAGGGCATATTGAAGAAGAATCAGCCGAGTGGTTCTTGTGGGAGAACAACTCCATTTGGCTCACTAACTTCACACACCATCAGGCTTCCAAGCAGTTCTCAAGGAAACTCAGCTTTCACACTCTGTGCTTAGTGCCCTTTGAGTGCCTAGGACTGAAATGAAGCTTGGTGAGCATCCCACACAAACGAATGCTCCACATGCGGGTTTCACATGCCACCAACTCCACATTCACAGGCAACTTCAGCGCCACAGCCGTTTTCAGATAGCACTCAATGCAAAGGCTCTAGACGCGAATATTGGTGTGACAGCTAATTCAATCAAGGAAACACTGCATGTTGGGGAAGGGCATATTGAAGAAGAATCAGCCGAGTGGTTCTTGTGGGAGAACAACTCCATTTGGCTCACTAACTTCACACACCATCAGGCTTCCAAGCAGCTCTCAAGGAAACTCAGTTTTCACACTCTATGCTGAATGCCCTTTGAGTGCCTAGGACTGAAATATAGCTTGGTGAGCATCCCACACAAACGAATGCTCCACATGCGGGTTTCACATGCCACCAACTCCACATTCACAGGCAACTTCGGCGCCACAGCCGTTTTCAGATAGCACTCAATGCAAAGGCTCTAGACGCAAATATTGGTGTGAGAGCTAATTCAATCAAGGAAACACTGCATGTTGGTGAAGGGCATATTGAAGAAGAATCAGCCGAGTGGTTCTTGTGGGAGAACAACACCATTTGGCTCACTATCACACCATCAGGCTTCCAAGCAGCTCTCAAGGAAACTCAGTGTTCACACTCTATGCTGAGTGCCCTTTGAGGGCCTAGGACTGAAATGAAGCTTGGTGAGCATCCCACACAAACGAATGCTCCACATGCGGGTTTCACATGCCATCAACTCCACATTCACAGGCAACTTCAGCGCCACAGCCGTTTTCCGATAGCCCTCAATGCAAAGGCTCTACACGCAAATATTGGTGTGAGAGCTAATTCAATCAAGGAAACACTGCTTGTTGGTGAAGGGCATATTGAAGAAGAATCAGCCGAGTGGTTCTTGTGGGAGAACAACTCCATTTGGCTCACTAACTTCACACACCATCAGGCTTCCAAGCAGCTCTCAAGGAAACTCAGTTTTCACACTCTATGCTTAGTGCCCTTTGAGTGCATTATCTAGGAATGAACCTGGTAGAGCATCCCACACAGACTAATTGCTCCACATGCGGGTTTCACATGCCACCAACTCCACATTCATAGGCAACTTCAGCGCCACAGCCGTTTTCAGATAGCACTCAATGCAAAGGCTCTAGATGCGAATATTGGTGTGAGAGCTAATTCAATCAAGGAAACACTGCATGTTGGTGAAGGGCATATTGAAGAAGAATCAGCCGAGTGGTTCTTGTGGAAGAACAACTCCATTTGGCTCACTAACTTCACACACCATCAGGCTTCTAAGCAGCTCTCAAGGAAACTCAGTGTTCACACTCTATGCTTAGTGCCCTTTGAGTGCCTAGGACTGAAATGAAGCTTGGTGAGCATCTCACACAAACCAATGCTCCACATGCGGGTTTCACATGCCACCAACTCCACATTCACAGGCAACTTCAGCGCCACAGCCGTTTTCAGATAGCCCTCAATGCAAAGGCTCTAGACGCAAATATTGGTGTGAGAGCTAATTCAATCAAGGAAACACTGCATGTTGGTGAAGGGCATATTGAAGAAGAATCAGCCGAGTGGTTCTTGTGGGAGAACAACTCCATTTGGCTCACTAACTTCACACACCATCAGGCTTCCAAGCAGCTCTCAAGGAAACTCAGTTTTCACACTCTATGCTTAGTGCCCTTTGAGTGCATTATCTAGGAATGAACCTGGTAGAGCATCCCACACAGACTAATGCTCCACATGCGGGTTTCACATGCCACCAACTCCACATTCACAGGCAACTTCAGCGCCACAGCCGTTTTCAGATAGCACTCAATGCAAAGGCTCTAGATGCGAATATTGGTTGTGACAGCTAATTCAATCAAGGAAACACTGCATGTTGGTGAAGGGGCATATTGAAGAAGAATCAGCCGAGTGGTTCTTGTGGAAGAACAACTCCATTTGGCTCACTAACTTCACACACCATCAGGCTTCTAAGCAGCTCTCAAGGAAACTCAGTGTTCACACTCTATGCTTAGTGCCCTTTGAGTGCCTAGGACTGAAATGAAGCTTGGTGAGCATCCCACACAAACGAATGCTCCACATGCGGGTTTCACATGCCACCAACTCCACATTCACAGGCAACTTCAGCGCCACAGCCGTTTTCAGATAGCACTCAATGCAAAGGCTCTAGACGCAAATATTGGTGTGAGAGCTAATTCAATCAAGGAAACACTGCATGTTGGTGAAGGGCATATTGAAGAAGAATCAGCCGAGTGGTTCTTGTGGGAGAACAACTCCATTTGGCTCACTAACTTCACACACCATCAGGCTTCCAAGCAGCTCTCAAGGAAACTCAGTTTTCACACTCTATGCTTAGTGCCCTTTGAGTGCATTATCTAGGAATGAACCTGGTAGAGCATCCCACACAGACGAATGCTCCACATGCGGGTTTCACAGGCCACCAACTCCACACTCACAGGCAACTTCGGCGCCACAGCCCTTTTCAGATAGCACTCAATGCAAAGGCTCTAGACGCGAATATTGGTGTGAGAGCTAATTCAATCAAGGAAACACTGCATTTTGGTGAAGGGCATATGGAAGAAGAATCAGCAGAGTGGATCTTGTGGGAGAACAGCTCTATTTGGCTCACTAACTTCACACACCATCAGGCTTCCAAGCAGCTCTCAAGGAAACTCAGTGTTCACACTCTGTGCTTAGTGCCCTTTGAGGGCCTAGGACTGAAATGAAGCTTGGTGAGCATCCCACACAAACGAATGCTCCACATGCGGGTTTCACATGCCACCAACTCCACATTCACAGGCAACTTCAGCGCCACAGCCCTTTTCAGATAGCACTCAATGCAAAGGCTCTAGACGCAAATATTGGTGTGAGAGCTAATTCAATCAAGGAAACACTGCATGTTGGTGAAGGGCATATTGAAGAAGAATCAGCCGAGTGGTTCTTGTGGGAGAACAACTCCATTTGGCTCACTAACTTCACACACCATCAGGCTTCCAAGCAGCTCTAAAGGAAACTCAGCTTTCACATTCTGTGCTTAGTGCCCTTTGAGTGCCTAGGACTGAAATGAAGCTTGGTGAGCATCCTACACAAACGAATGCTCCACATGCGGGTTTCACATGCCACCAACTCCACATTCACAGGCAACTTCAGCGCCACAGACGTTTTCAGATAGCCCTCAATGCAAAGGCTCTAGACGCAAATATTGGTGTGGGAGCTAATTCAATCAAGGAAACACTGCATTTTGGGGAAGGGCATATTGAAGAAGAATCGGCCGAGTGGTTCTTGTGGGAGAACAACTCCATTTGGCTCACTAACTTCACACACCATCAGGCTTCCAAGCAGCTCTCAAGGAAACTCAGTTTTCACACTCTATGCTTAGTGCCCTTTGAGTGAATTATCTAGGAATGAATCTGGTAGAGCATCCCACACAGACGAATGCTCCACATGCGGGTTTCACATGCCACCAACTCCACACTCACAGGCAACTTCGGCGCCACAGCCGTTTTCAGATAGCCCTCAATGCAAAGGCTCTAGACGCAAATATTGGTGTGAGAGCTAATTCAATCAAGGAAACACTGCATGTTGGTGAAGGGCATATTGAAGAAGAATCAGCCCAGTGGTTCTTGTGGGAGAACAACACTATTTGGCTCACTAACTTCACACACCATCAGGCTTCCAAGCAGCTCTCAAGGAAACTCAGTTTTCACACTCTATGCTGAGTGCCCTTTGAGTGCCTAGGACTGAAATGAAGCTTGGTGAGCATCCCACACAAACGAATGCTCCACATGCGGGTTTCACATGCCACCAACTCCACATTCACAGGCAACTTCAGCGCCACAGCCGTTTTCCGATAGCCCTCAATGCAAAGGCTCTAGACGCAAATATTGGTGTGAGCTAATTCAATCAAGGAAACACTGCTTGTTGGTGAAGGGCATATTGAAGAAGAATCAGCCGAGTGGTTCTTGTGGGAGAACAACTCCATTTGGCTCACTAACTTCACACACCATCAGGCTTCCAAGCAGCTCTCAAGGAAACTCAGTTTTCACACTCTATGCTTAGTGCCCATTGAGTGCATTATCTAGGAATGAACCTGGTAGAGCATCCCACACAAACGAATGCTCCACATGCGGGTTTCACATGCCAACAACTCCACATTCACAGGCAACTTCAGCGCCACAGCCGTTTTCAGATAGCACTCAATGCAAAGGCTCTAGATGCGAATATTGGTGTGAGAGCTAATTCAATCAAGGAAACACTGCATGTTGGTGAAGGGCATATTGAAGAAGAATCAGCCGAGTGGTTCTTGTGGAAGAACAACTCCATTTGGCTCACTAACTTCACACACCATCAGGCTTCCAAGCAGCTCTCAAGGAAACTCAGTTTTCACACTCTATGCTTAGTGCCCTTTGAGTGCATTATCTAGGAATGAACCTGGTAGAGCATCCCACACAAACGAATGCTCCACATGCGGGTTTCACATGCCACCAACTCCACATTCACAGGCAACTTCAGCGCCACAGCCATTTTCAGATAGCCCTCAATGCAAAGGCTCTAGACGCGAATATTGGTGTGGGAGCTAATTCAATCAAGGAAACACTGCATTTTGGTGAAGGGGCATATGGAAGAAGAATCAGCCGAGTGGATCTTGTGGGAGAACAACTCCATTTGGCTCACTAACTTCACACACCATCAGGCTTCCAAGCAGCTCTCAAGGAAACTCAGTGTTCACACTCTGTGCTTAGTGCCCTTTGAGTGTCTAGGACTGAAATGAAGCTTGGTGAGCATCCCACACAAACGAATGCTCCACATGCGGGTTTCACATGCCACCAACTCCACATTCACAGGCAACTTCAGCGCCACAGGTGTTTTCAGATAGCACTCAATGCAAAGGCTCTAGACGCAAATATTGGTGTGAGAGCTAATTCAATCAAGGAAACACTGCATGTTGGGGAAGGGCATATTGAAGAAGAATCAGCCGAGTGGTTCTTGTGGGAGAACAACTCCATTTGGCTCACTAACTGCACACACCATCAGGCTTCCAAGCAGCTCTCAAGGAAACTCAGTTTTCACACTCTATGCTTAGTGCCCTTTGAGTGCATTATCTAGGAATGAACCTGGTAGAGCATCCCACACAGACGAATGCTCCACATGCGGGTTTCACATGCCACCAACTCCACACCCACAGGCAACTTCGGCGCCACAGCCGTTTTCAGATAGCACTCAATGCAAAGGTTCTAGACGCGAATATTGGTTTGGGAGCTAATTCAATCAAGGAAACACTGCATGTTGGTGAAGGGCATATGGAAGAAGAATCAGCCGAGTGGATCTTGTGGGAGAACAACTCCATTTGGCTCACTAACTTCACACACCATCAGGCTTCCAAGCAGCTCTCAAGGAAACTCAGTGTTCACACTCTGTGCTTAGTGCCCTTTGAGTGCCTAGGACTGAAATGAAGCTTGGTGAGCATCCCACACAAACGAATGCTCCACATGCGGGTTTCACATGCCACCAACTCCACATTCACAGGCAACTTCAGTGCCACAGCCGTTTTCAGATAGCACTCAATGCAAAGGCTCTAGACGCAAATATTGGTGTGAGAGGTAATTCAATCAAGGAAACACTGCATGTTGGTGAAGGGCATATTGAAGAAGAATCAGCCGAGTGGTTCTTGTGGGAGAACAACTCCATTTGGCTCACTAACTTCACACACCATCAGGCTTCCAAGCAGCTCTCAAGGAAACTCAGCTTTCACATTCTGTGCTGAGTGCCCTTTGAGTGCCTAGGACTGAAATGAAGCTTGGTGAGCATCCCACACAAACGAATGCTCCACATGCGGGTTTCACATGCCACCAACTCCACATTCACAGGCAACTTCGGCGCCAGAGCCGTTTTCAGATAGCCCTCAATGCAAAGGCTCTAGACGCAAATATTGGTGTGAGAGCTAATTCAATCAAGGAAACACTGCATGTTGGTGAAGGGCATATTGAAGAAGAATCAGCCGAGTGGTTCTTGTGGGAGAACAACTCCATTTGGCTCACTAACTTCACACACCATCAGGCTTCCAAGCAGCTCTCAAGGAAACTCAGTTTTCACACTCTATGCTTAGTGCCCTTTGAGTGAATTATCTAGGAATGAATCTGGTAGAGCATCCCACACAGACGAATGCTCCACATGCGGGTTTCACATGCCACCAACTCCACACTCACAGGCAACTTCGGCGCCACAGCCGTTTTCAGATAGCCCTCAATGCAAAGGCTCTAGACGCAAATATTGGTGTGAGAGCTAATTCAATCAAGGAAACACTGCATGTTGGTGAAGGGCATATTGAAGAAGAATCAGCCCAGTGGTTCTTGTGGGAGAACAACACTATTTGGCTCACTAACTTCACACACCATCAGGCTTCCAAGCAGCTCTCAAGGAAACTCAGTTTTCACACTCTATGCTGAGTGCCCTTTGAGTGCCTAGGACTGAAATGAAGCTTGGTGAGCATCCCACACAAACGAATGCTCCACATGCGGGTTTCACATGCCACCAACTCCACATTCACAGGCAACTTCAGCGCCACAGCCGTTTTCCGATAGCCCTCAATGCAAAGGCTCTAGACGCAAATATTGGTGTGAGCTAATTCAATCAAGGAAACACTGCTTGTTGGTGAAGGGCATATTGAAGAAGAATCAGCCGAGTGGTTCTTGTGGGAGAACAACTCCATTTGGCTCACTAACTTCACACACCATCAGGCTTCCAAGCAGCTCTCAAGGAAACTCAGTTTTCACACTCTATGCTTAGTGCCCATTGAGTGCATTATCTAGGAATGAACCTGGTAGAGCATCCCACACAGACTAATGCTCCACATGCGGGTTTCACATGCCACCAACTCCACATTCACAGGCAACTTCAGCGCCACAGCCGTTTTCAGATAGCACTCAATGCAAAGGCTCTAGATGCGAATATTGGTGTGAGAGCTAATTCAATCAAGGAAACACTGCATGTTGGTGAAGGGCATATTGAAGAAGAATCAGCCGAGTGGTTCTTGTGGAAGAACAACTCCATTTGGCTCACTAACTTCACACACCATCAGGCTTCCAAGCAGCTCTCAAGGAAACTCAGTTTTCACACTCTATGCTTAGTGCCCTTTGAGTGCATTATCTAGGAATGAACCTGGTAGAGCATCCCACACAAACGAATGCTCCACATGCGGGTTTCACATGCCACCAACTCCACATTCACAGGCAACTTCAGCGCCACAGCCATTTTCAGATAGCCCTGAATGCAAAGTCTCTAGACGCGAATATTGGTGTGGGAGCTAATTCAATCAAGGAAACACTGCATTTTGGTGAAGGGCATATGGAAGAAGAATCAGCCGAGTGGATCTTGTGGGAGAACAACTCCATTTGGCTCACTAACTGCACACACCATCAGGCTTCCAAGCAGCTCTCAAGGAAACTCAGTTTTCACACTCTATGCTTAGTGCCCTTTGAGTGCATTATCTAGGAATGAACCTGGTAGAGCATCCCACACAGACGAATGCTCCACATGCGGGTTTCACATGCCACCAACTCCACACCCACAGGCAACTTCGGCGCCACAGCCGTTTTCAGATAGCACTCAATGCAAAGGTTCTAGACGCGAATATTGGTTTGGGAGCTAATTCAATCAAGGAAACACTGCATGTTGGTGAAGGGCATATGGAAGAAGAATCAGCCGAGTGGATCTTGTGGGAGAACAACTCCATTTGGCTCACTAACTTCACACACCATCAGGCTTCCAAGCAGCTCTCAAGGAAACTCAGCTTTCACATTCTGTGCTTAGTGCCCTTTGAGTGCCTAGGACTGAAATGAAGCTTGGTGAGCATCCCACACAAACGAATGCTCCACATGCGGGTTTCACATGCCACCAACTCCACATTCACAGGCAACTTCAGCGCCACAGCCGTTTTCAGATAGCCCTCAATGCAAAGGCTCTAGACGCAAATATTGGTGTGAGAGCTAATTCAATCAAGGAAACACTGCATGTTGGTGAAGGGCATATTGAAGAAGGATCAGCCGAGTGGTTCTTGTGGGAGAACAACTCCATTTGGCTCACTAACTTCACACACCATCAGGCTTCCAAGCAGCTCTCAAGGAAACTCAGTTTTCACACTCTATGCTTAGTGCCCTTTGAGTGTATTATCTAGGAATGAACCTGGTAGAGCATCCCAAACAGACGAATGCTCCACATGCGGGTTTCACATGCCAACAACTCCACACTCACAGGCAACTTCGGCGCCACAGCCGTTTTCAGATAGCACTCAATGCAAAGGCTCTAGACGCGAATATTGGTGTGGGAGCTAATTCAATCAAGGAAACACTGCATGTTGGTGAAGGGCATATTGAAGAAGAATCAGCCGAGTGGTTCTTGTGGGAGAACAACTCCATTTGGCTCACTAAATTCACACACCATCAGGCTTTTAAGCAGCTCTCAAGGAAACTCAGTTTTCACACTCTATGCCTAGTGCCCTTTGAGTGTATTATCTAGGAATGAACCTGGTAGAGCATCCCACACAAACGAATGCTCCACATGCGGGTTTCACATGCCACCAACTCCACATTCACAGGCAAATTCAGCGCCACAGCCGTTTTCAGATAGCACTCAATGCAAAGGCTCTAGACGCGAATATTGGTGTGAGAGCTAATTCAATCAAGGAAACACTGCATGTTGGTGAAGGGCATATTGAAGAAGAATCAGCCGAGTGGTTCTTGTGGCAGAACAACTCCATTTGGCTCACTAACTTCACACACCATCAGGCTTCCAAGCAGCTCTCAAGGAAACTCAGCTTTCACACTCTGTGCTTAGTGCCCTTTGAGTGCCTAGGACTGAAATGAAGCTTGGTGAGCATCCCACACAAACGAATGCTCCACATGCGGGTTTCACATGCCACCAACTCCACATTCACAGGCAACTTCAGCGCCACAGCCGTTTTCAGATAGCACTCAATGCAAAGGCTCTAGACGCGAATATTGGTGTGGGAGCTAATTCAATCAAGGAAACACTGCATGTTGGTGAAGGGCATATTGAAGAAGAATCAGCCGAGTGGTTCTTGTGGGAGAACAACTCCATTTGGCTCACTAGCTTCACACACCATCAGGCTTCCAAGCAGCTCTCAAGGAAACTCAGTGTTCACACTCTATGCTTAGTGCCCTTTGAGTGCCTAGGACTGAAATGAAGCTTGGTGAGCATCTCACACAAACGAATGCTCCACATGCGGGTTTCACATGCCACCAACTCCACATTCACAGGCAACTTCAGCGCCACAGCCGTTTTCAGATAGCCCTCAATGCAAAGGCTCTAGACGCAAATATTGGTGTGAGAGCTAATTCAATCAAGGAAACACTGCATGTTGGTGAAGGGCATATTGAAGAAGAATCAGCCGAGTGGTTCTTGTGGGAGAACAACTCCATTTGGCTCACTAACTTCACACACCATCAGGCTTCCAAGCAGCTCTCAAGGAAACTCAGCTTTCACATTCCGTGCTTGGTGCCCTTTGAGTGCCTAGGACTGAAATGAAGCTTGGTGAGCATCCCACACAAACGAATGCTCCACATGCGGGTTTCACATGTCACCAACTCCACATTCACAGGCAACTTCAGCGCCACAGGTGTTTTCACATAGCACTCAATGCAAAGGCTCTAGACGCAAATATTGGTGTGAGAGCTAATTCAATCAAGGAAACACTGCATGTTGGTGAAGGGCATATTGAAGAAGAATCAGCCGAGTGGTTCTTGTGGGAGAACAACTCCATTTGGCTCACTAACTGCACACACCATCAGGCTTCCAAGCAGCTCTCAAGGAAACTCAGTTTTCACACTCTATGCTTAGTGCCCTTTGAGTGCATTATCTAGGAATGAACCTGGTAGAGCATCCCACACAGACGAATGCTCCACATGCGGGTTTCACATGCCACCAACTCCACACCCACAGGCAACTTCGGCGCCACAGCCGTTTTCAGATAGCACTCAATGCAAAGGTTCTAGACGCGAATATTGGTTTGGGAGCTAATTCAATCAAGGAAACACTGCATGTTGGTGAAGGGCATATGGAAGAAGAATCAGCCGAGTGGATCTTGTGGGAGAACAACTCCATTTGGCTCACTAACTTCACACACCATCAGGCTTCCAAGCAGCTCTCAAGGAAACTCAGCTTTCACATTCTGTGCTTAGTGCCCTTTGAGTGCCTAGGACTGAAATGAAGCTTGGTGAGCATCCCACACAAACGAATGCTCCACATGCGGGTTTCACATGCCACCAACTCCACATTCACAGGCAACTTCAGCGCCACAGCCGTTTTCAGATAGCCCTCAATGCAAAGGCTCTAGACGCAAATATTGGTGTGAAAGCTAATTCAATCAAGGAAACACTGCATGTTGGTGAAGGGCATATTGAAGAAGGATCAGCCGAGTGGTTCTTGTGGGAGAACAACTCCATTTGGCTCACTAACTTCACACACCATCAGGCTTCCAAGCAGCTCTCAAGGAAACTCAGTTTTCACACTCTATGCTTAGTGCCCTTTGAGTGTATTATCTAGCAATGAACCTGGTAGAGCATCCCAAACAGACGAATGCTCCACATGCGGGTTTCACATGCCACCAACTCCACACTCACAGGCAACTTCGGCGCCACAGCCGTTTTCAGATAGCACTCAATGCAAAGGCTCTAGACGCGAATATTGGTGTGGGAGCTAATTCAATCAAGGAAACACTGCATGTTGGTGAAGGGCATATTGAAGAAGAATCAGCCGAGTGGTTCTTGTGGGAGAACAACTCCATTTGGCTCACTAAATTCACACACCATCAGGCTTTTAAGCAGCTCTCAAGGAAACTCAGTTTTCACACTCTATGCCTAGTGCCCTTTGAGTGTATTATCTAGGAATGAACCTGGTAGAGCATCCCACACAAACGAATGCTCCACATGCGGGTTTCACATGCCACCAACTCCACATTCACAGGCAAATTCAGCGCCACAGCCGTTTTCAGATAGCACTCAATGCAAAGGCTCTAGACGCGAATATTGGTGTGAGAGCTAATTCAATCAAGGAAACACTGCATGTTGGTGAAGGGCATATTGAAGAAGAATCAGCCGAGTGGTTCTTGTGGCAGAACAACTCCATTTGGCTCACTAACTTCACACACCATCAGGCTTCCAAGCAGCTCTCAAGGAAACTCAGCTTTCACACTCTGTGCTTAGTGCCCTTTGAGTGCCTAGGACTGAAATGAAGCTTGGTGAGCATCCCACACAAACGAATGCTCCACATGCGGGTTTCACATGCCACCAACTCCACATTCACAGGCAACTTCAGCGCCACAGCCGTTTTCAGATAGCACTCAATGCAAAGGCTCTAGACGCGAATATTGGTGTGGGAGCTAATTCAATCAAGGAAACACTGCATGTTGGTGAAGGGCATATTGAAGAAGAATCAGCCGAGTGGTTCTTGTGGGAGAACAACTCCATTTGGCTCACTAGCTTCACACACCATCAGGCTTCCAAGCAGCTCTCAAGGAAACTCAGTGTTCACACTCTATGCTTAGTGCCCTTTGAGTGCCTAGGACTGAAATGAAGCTTGGTGAGCATCTCACACAAACGAATGCTCCACATGCGGGTTTCACATGCCACCAACTCCACATTCACAGGCAACTTCAGCGCCACAGCCGTTTTCAGATAGCCCTCAATGCAAAGGCTCTAGACGCAAATATTGGTGTGAGAGCTAATTCAATCAAGGAAACACTGCATGTTGGGGAAGGGCATATTGAAGAAGAATCAGCCGAGTGGTTCTTGTGGGAGAACAACTCCATTTGGCTCACTAACTTCACACACCATCAGGCTTCCAAGCAGCTCTCAAGGAAACTCAGCTTTCACATTCCGTGCTTGGTGCCCTTTGAGTGCCTAGGACTGAAATGAAGCTTGGTGAGCATCCCACACAAACGAATGCTCCACATGCGGGTTTCACATGCCACCAACTCCACATTCACAGGCAACTTCAGCGCCACAGCCGTTTTCAGATAGCCCTCAATGCAAAGGCTCTAGACGCAAATATTGGTGTGAGAGCTAATTCAATCAAGGAAACACTGCATGTTGGTGAAGGGCATATTGAAGAAGAATCAGCCGAGTGGTTCTTGTGGGAGAACAACTCCATTTGGCTCACTAACTTCACACACCATCAGGCTTCCAAGCAGCTCTCAAGGAAACTCAGTTTTCACACTCTATGCTTAGTGCCCTTTGAGTGTATTATCTAGGAATGAACCTGGTAGAGCATCCCACACAAACGAATGCTCCACATGCGGGTTTCACATGCCACCAACTCCACATTCACAGGCAACGTCAGCGCCACAGCTTTTTTTCAGATAGCCCTCAATGCAAAGGCTCTAGACGCAAATATTGGTGTGAGAGCTAATTCAATCAAGGAAACACTGCATGTTGGGGAAGGGCATATTGAAGAAGAATCAGCCCAGTGGTTCTTGTGGGAGAACAACTCCATTTGGCTCACTAACTTCACACACCATCAGGCTTCCAAGCAGCTCTCAAGGAAACTCAGTTTTCACACTCTATGCTGAGTGCCCTTTGAGTGCCTAGGACTGAAATGAAGCTTGGTGAGCATCCCACACAAACGAATGCTCCACATGCGGGTTTCACATGCCACCAACTCCACATTCACAGGCAACTTCAGCGCCACAGCCGTTTTCCGATAGCCCTCAATGCAAAGGCTCTAGACGCAAATATTGGTGTGAGCTAATTCAATCAAGGAAACACTGCTTGTTGGTGAAGGGCATATTGAAGAAGAATCAGCCGAGTGGTTCTTGTGGGAGAACAACTCCATTTGGCTCACTAACTTCACACACCATCAGGCTTCCAAGCAGCTCTCAAGGAAACTCAGTTTTCACACTCTATGCTTAGTGCCCTTTGAGTGCATTATCTAGGAATGAACCTGGTAGAGCATCCCACACAAACGAATGCTCCACATGCGGGTTTCACATGCCACCAACTCCACATTCACAGGCAACTTCAGCGCCACAGCCGTTTTCAGATAGCACTCAATGCAAAGGCTCTAGATGCGAATATTGGTGTGAGAGCTAATTCAATCAAGGAAACACTGCATGTTGGTGAAGGGCATATTGAAGAAGAATCAGCCGAGTGGTTCTTGTGGAAGAACAACTCCATTTGGCTCACTAACTTCACACACCATCAGGCTTCCAAGCAGCTCTCAAGGAAACTCAGTTTTCACACTCTATGCTTAGTGCCCTTTGAGTGCATTATCTAGGAATGAACCTGGTAGAGCATCCCACACAAACGAATGCTCCACATGCGGGTTTCACATGCCACCAACTCCACATTCACAGGCAACTTCAGCGCCACAGCCGTTTTCAGATAGCCCTCAATGCAAAGGCTCTAGACGCGAATATTGGTGTGGGAGCTAATTCAATCAAGGAAACACTGCATTTTGGTGAAGGGCATATGGAAGAAGAATCAGCCGAGTGGATCTTGTGGGAGAACAACTCCTTTTGGCTCACTAACTTCACACACCATCAGGCTTCCAAGCAGCTCTCAAGGAAACTCAGTGTTCACACTCTGTGCTTAGTGCCCTTTGAGTGCCTAGGACTGAAATGAAGCTTGGTGAGCATCCCACACAAACGAATGCTCCACATGCGGGTTTCACATGCCACCAACTCCACATTCACAGGCAACTTCAGCGCCACAGGTGTTTTCAGATAGCACTCAATGCAAAGGCTCTAGACGCAAATATTGGTGTGAGAGCTAATTCAATCAAGGAAACACTGCATGTTGGTGAAGGGCATATTGAAGAAGAATCAGCCGAGTGGTTCTTGTGGGAGAACAACTCCATTTGGCTCACTAACTTCACACACCAGCAGGCTTCCAAGCAGCTCTCAAGGAAACTCAGTTTTCACACTCTATGCTTAGTGCCCTTTGAGTGCATTATCTAGGAATGAACCTGGTAGAGCATCCCACACAGACGAATGCTCCACATGCGGGTTTCACATGCCACCAACTCCACACCCACAGGCAACTTCGGCGCCACAGCCGTTTTCAGATAGCACTCAATGCAAAGGCTCTAGACGCGAATATTGGTTTGGGAGCTAATTCAATCAAGGAAACACTGCATGTTGGTGAAGGGCATATGGAAGAAGAATCAGCCGAGTGGATCTTGTGGGAGAACAACTCCATTTGGCTCACTAACTTCACACACCATCAGGCTTCCAAGCAGCTCTCAAGGAAACTCAGCTTTCACATTCTGTGCTTAGTGCCCTTTGAGTGCCTAGGACTGAAATGAAGCTTGGTGAGCATCCCACACAAACGAATGCTCCACATGCGGGTTTCACATGCCACCAACTCCACATTCACAGGCAACTTCAGCGCCACAGCCGTTTTCAGATAGCCCTCAATGCAAAGGCTCTAGACGCAAATATTGGTGTGAGAGCTAATTCAATCAAGGAAACACTGCATGTTGGTGAAGGGCATATTGAAGAAGGATCAGCCGAGTGGTTCTTGTGGGAGAACAACTCCATTTGGCTCACTAACTTCACACACCATCAGGCTTCCAAGCAGCTCTCAAGGAAACTCAGTTTTCACACTCTATGCTTAGTGCCCTTTGAGTGAATTATCTAGGAATGAACCTGGTAGAGCATCCCAAACAGACGAATGCTCCACATGCGGGTTTCACATGCCACCAACTCCACACTCACAGGCAACTTCGGCGCCACAGCCGTTTTCAGATAGCACTCAATGCAAAGGCTCTAGACGCGAATATTGGTGTGGGAGCTAATTCAATCAAGGAAACACTGCATGTTGGTGAAGGGCATATTGAAGAAGAATCAGCCGAGTGGTTCTTGTGGGAGAACAACTCCATTTGGCTCACTAAATTCACACACCATCAGGCTTTTAAGCAGCTCTCAAGGAAACTCAGTTTTCACACTCTATGCTTAGTGCCCTTTGAGTGTATTATCTAGGTATGAACCTGGTAGAGCATCCCACACAAACGAATGCTCCACATGCGGGTTTCACATGCCACCAACTCCACATTCACAGGCAAATTCAGCGCCACAGCCGTTTTCAGATAGCACTCAATGCAAAGGCTCTAGACGCGAATATTGGTGTGAGAGCTAATTCAATCAAGGAAACACTGCATGTTGGTGAAGGGCATATTGAAGAAGAATTAGCCGAGTGGTTCTTGTGGCAGAACAACTCCATTTGGCTCACTAACTTCACACACCATCAGGCTTCCAAGCAGCTCTCAAGGAAACTCAGCTTTCACACTCTGTGCTTAGTGCCCTTTGAGTGCCTAGGACTGAAATGAAGCTTGGTGAGCATCCCACACAAACGAATGCTCCACATGCGGGTTTCACATGCCACCAACTCCACATTCACAGGCAACTTCAGCGCCACAGCCGTTTTCAGATAGCACTCAATGCAAAGGCTCTAGACGCGAATATTGGTGTGAGAGCTAATTCAATCAAGGAAACACTGCATGTTGGTGAAGGGCATATTGAAGAAGAATCAGCCGAGTGGTTCTTGTGGGAGAACAACTCCATTTGGCTCACTAGCTTCACACACCATCAGGCTTCCAAGCAGCTCTCAAGGAAACTCAGTGTTCACACTCTATGCTTAGTGCCCTTTGAGTGCCTAGGACTGAAATGAAGCTTGGTGAGCATCTCACACAAACGAATGCTCCACATGCGGGTTTCACATGCCACCAACTCCACATTCACAGGCAACTTCAGCGCCACAGCCGTTTTCAGATAGCCCTCAATGCAAAGGCTCTAGACGCAAATATTGGTGTGAGAGCTAATTCAATCAAGGAAACACTGCATGTTGGTGAAGGGCATATTGAAGAAGAATCAGCCGAGTGGTTCTTGTGGGAGAACAACTCCATTTGGCTCACTAACTTCACACACCATCAGGCTTCCAAGCAGCTCTCAAGGAAACACAGCTTTCACATTCCGTGCTTGGTGCCCTTTGAGTGCCTAGGACTGAAATGAAGCTTGGTGAGCATCCCACACAAACGAATGCTCCACATGCGGGTTTCACATGCCACCAACTCCACATTCACAGGCAACTTCAGCGCCATAGCCGTTTTCAGATAGCCCTCAATGCAAAGGCTCTAGACGCAAATATTGGTGTGAGAGCTAATTCAATCAAGGAAACACTGCATGTTGGTGAAGGGCATATTGAAGAAGAATCAGCCGAGTGGTTCTTGTGGGAGAACAACTCCATTTGGCTCACTAACTTCACACACCATCAGGCTTCCAAGCAGCTCTCAAGGAAACTCAGTTTTCACACTCTATGCTTAGTGCCCTTTGAGTGTATTATCTAGGAATGAACCTGGTAGAGCATCCCACACAAACGAATGCTCCACATGCGGGTTTCACATGCCACCAACTCCACATTCACAGGCAACGTCAGCGCCACAGCTTTTTTTCAGATAGCCCTCAATGCAAAGGCGCTAGACGCAAATATTGGTGTGAGAGCTAATTCAATCAAGGAAACACTGCATTTTGGGGAAGGGCATATTGAAGAAGAATCAGCCGAGTGGTTCTTGTGGGAGAACAACTCCATTTGGCTCACTAAATTCACACACCATCAGGCTTCCAAGCAGCTCTCAAGGAAACTCAGTTTTCACACTCTATGCTTAGTGCCCTTTGAGTGCCTAGGACTGAAATGAAGCTTGGTGAGCATCCCACACAAACGAATGCTCCACATGCGGGTTTCACATGCCCCCAACTCCACATTCACAGGCAATTTCAGCGCCACAGCCGTTTTCAGATAGCACTCAATGCAAAGGCTCTAGACGCAAAAATTGGTGTGAGAGCTAATTCAATCAAGGAAACACTGCATGTTGGGGAAGGGCATATTGAAGAAGAATCAGCCGAGTGGTTCTTGTGGGAGAACAACTCCATTTGGCTCACTAACTTCACACACCATCAGGCTTCCAAGCAGCTCTCAAGGAAACTCAGCTTTCACATTCTGTGCTTAGTGCCCTTTGAGTGTCTAGGACTGAAATGAAGCTTGGTGAGCATCCCACCCAAACGAATGCTCCACATGCGGGTTTCACATGCCACCAACTCCACATTCACAGGCAACTTCAGCGCCACAGCTTTTTCAGATAGCCCTCAATGCAAAGGCTCTAGACGCAAATATTGGTGTGAGAGCTAATTCAATCAAGGAAACACTGCATGTTGGTGAAGGGCATATTGAAGAGGAATCAGCCGAGTGGTTCTTGTGGGAGAACAACTCCATTTGGCTCACTAACTTCACACACCATCAGGCTTCCAAGCAGCTCTCAAGGAAACTCAGCTTTCACACTCTATGCTTAGTGCCCTTTGAGTGCATTATCTAGGAATGAACCTGGTAGAGCATCCCACACAAACGAATGCTCCACATGCGGGTTTCACATGCCACCAACTCCACATTCACAGGCAACTTCAGCGCCACAGCCGTTTTCAGATAGCCCTCAATGCAAAGGCTCTAGACGCAAATATTGGTGTGAGAGCTAATTCAATCAAGGAAACACTGCATGTTGGTGAAGGGCATATTGAAGAAGAATCAGCCGAGTGGTTCTTGTGGAAGAACAACTCCATTTGGTTCACTAACTTCACACACCATCAGGCTTCCAAGCAGCTCTCAAGGAAACTCAGTTTTCACACTCTATGCTTAGTGCCCTTTGAGAGCATTATCTAGGAATGAACCTGGTAGAGCATCCCACACAGACGAATGCTCCACATGCGGGTTTCACATGCCACCAACTCCACATTCACAGGCAACTTCAGCGCCACATCCGTTTTCAGATAGCCCTCAATGCAAAGGCTCTAGACGCGAATATTGGTGTGAGAGCTAATTCAATCAAGGAAACACTGCATGTTGGTGAAGGGCATATTGAAGAAGAATCAGCCGAGTGGTTCTTGTGGGAGAACAACTCCATTTGGCTCACTAACTTCACACACCATCAGGCTTCCAAGCAGCTCTCAAGGAAACTCAGTTTTCAAACTCTATGTGAGTTCCCTTTGAGTGCCTAGGACTGAAATGAAGCTTGGTGAGCATCCCACACAAACGAATGCTCCACATGCGGGTTTCACATGCCACCAACTCCACATTCACAGGCAATTTCAGCGCCACAGCCGTTTTCAGATAGCACTCAATGCAAAGGCTCTAGACGCAAATATTGGTGTGAGAGCTAATTCAATCATGGAAACACTGCATGTTGGTGAAGGGCATATTGAAGAAGAATCAGCCGAGTGGTTCTTGTGGGAGAACAACTCCATTTGGCTCACTAACTTCACACACCATCAGGCTTCCAAGCAGCTCTCAAGGAAACTCAGCTTTCACATTCTGTGCTTAGTGCCCTTTGAGTGCCTAGGACTGAAATGAAGCTTGGTGAGCATCCCACACAAACGAATGCTCCACATGCGGGTTTCACATGCCACCAACGCCACATTCACAGGCAACTTCAGCGCCACAGCCGTTTTCAGATAGCCCTCAATGCAAAGGCTCTAGACGCAAATATTGGTGTGAGAGCTAATTCAATCAAGGAAACACTGCATGTTGGTGAAGGGCATATTGTAGAAGAATCAGCCGAGTGGTTCTTGTGGGAGAACAACTCCATTTGGTTCACTAACGTCACACACCATCAGGCTTCCAAGCAGCTCTCAAGGAAACTCAGTTTTCACACTCTATGCTTAGTGCCCTTTGAGTGCATTATCTAGGAATGAACCTGGTAGAGCATCCCACACAAACGAATGCTCCACATGCGGGTTTCACATGCCACCAACTCCACATTCACAGGCAACTTCAGCGCCACAGCCGTTTTCAGGTAGCACTCAATGCAAAGGCTCTAGACGCAAATATTGGTGTGAGAGCTAATTCAATCAAGGAAACACTGCATGTTGGTGAAGGGCATATTGAAGAAGAATCAGCCGAGTGGTTCTTGTGGCAGAACAACTCCATTTGGCTCACTAACTTCACACACCATCAGGCTTCCAAGCAGCTCTCAAGGAAACTCAGTTTTCACACTCTATGCTTAGTGACCTTTGAGTGCCTAGGACTGAAATGAAGCTTGGTGAGCATCCCACCCAAACGAATGCTCCACATGCGGGTTTCACATGCCACCAACTCCACATTCACAGGCAACTTCAGCGCCAAGGCCGTTTTCAAATAGCACTCAATGCAAAGGCTCTAGACGCAAATATTGGTGTGAGAGCTAATTCAATCAAGGAAACACTGCATGTTGGGGAAGGGCATATTGAAGAAGAATCAGCCGAGTGGTTCTTGTGGGAGAACAACTCCATTTGGCTCACTAACTTCACACACCATCAGGCTTCCAAGCAGCTCTCAAGGAAACTCAGCTTTCACATTCCGTGCTTGGTGCCCTTTGACTGCCTAGGACTGAAAAGAAGCTTGGTGAGCATCCCACCCAAACGAATGCTCCACATGCGGGTTTCACATGCCACCAACTCCACATTCACAGGCAACTTCAGCGCCAAGGCCGTTTTCAAATAGCACTCAATGCAAAGGCTCTAGACGCAAATATTGGTGTGAGAGCTAATTCAATCAAGGAAACACTGCATGTTGGTGAAGGGCATAGTGAAGAAGAATCAGCCGAGTGGTTCTTGTGGGAGAACAACTCCATTTGGCTCACTAACTTCATACACCATCAGGCTTCCAAGCAGCTCTCAAGGAAACTCAGCTTTCACATTCCATGCTTAGTGCCCTTTGAGTGCCTAGGACTGAAAAGAAGCTTGGTGAGCATCCCACACAAACGAATGCTCCACATGCGGGTTTCACATGCCACCAACTCCACATTCACAGGCAACTTCAGCGCCACAGCCGTTTTCAGATAGCCCTCAATGCAAAGGCTCTAGACGCAAATATTGGTGTGAGAGATAATTCAATCAAGGAAACACTGCATGTTGGTGAAGGGCATATTGAAGAAGAATCAGCCGAGTGGTTCTTGTGGGAGAACAACTCCATTTGGCTCACTAACTTCACACACCATCAGGCTTCCAAGCAGCTCTCAAGGAAACTCAGTTTTCACACTCTATGCTTAGTGCCCTTTGAGTGTATTATCTAGGAATGAACCTGGTAGAGCATCCCACACAAACGAATGCTCCACATGCGGGTTTCACATGCCACCAACTCCACATTCACAGGCAACGTCAGCGCCACAGCTTTTTTTCAGATAGCCCTCAATGCAAAGGCTCTAGACGCAAATATTGGTGTGAGAGCTAATTCAATCAAGGAAACACTGCATGTTGGGGAAGGGCATATTGAAGAAGAATCAGCCGAGTGGTTCTTGTGGGAGAACAACTCCATTTGGCTCACTAACTTCACACACCATCAGGCTTCCAAGCAGCTCTCAAGGAAACTCAGTTTTCACACTCTATGCTTAGTGCCCTTTGAGTGCCTAGGACTGAAATGAAGCTTGGTGAGCATCCCACACAAACGAATGCTCCACATGCGGGTTTCACATGCCCCCAACTCCACATTCACAGGCAATTTCAGCGCCACAGCCGTTTTCAGATAGCACTCAATGCAAAGGCTCTAGACGCAAAAATTGGTGTGAGAGCTAATTCAATCAAGGAAACACTGCATGTTGGGGAAGGGCATATTGAAGAAGAATCAGCCGAGTGGTTCTTGTGGGAGAACAACTCCATTTGGCTCACTAACTTCACACACCATCAGGCTTCCAAGCAGCTCTCAAGGAAACTCAGTTTTCACATTCTGTGCTTAGTGCCCTTTGAGTGCCTAGGACTGAAATGAAGCTTGGTGAGCATCCCACACAAACGAATGCTCCACATGCGGGTTTCACATGCCCCCAACTCCACATTCACAGGCAATTTCAGCGACACAGCTTTTTCAGATAGCCCTCAATGCAAAGGCTCTAGACGCAAATATTGGTGTGAGAGCTAATTCAATCAAGGAAACACTGCATGTTGGTGAAGGGCATATTGAAGAAGAATCAGCCGAGTGGTTCTTGTGGGAGAACAACTCCATTTGGTTCACTAACTTCACACACCATCAGGCTTCCCAGCAGCTCTCAAGGAAACTCAGTTTTCACACTCTATGCTTAGTGCCCTTTGAGTGCATTATCTAGGAATGAACCTGGTTGAGCATCCCACACAAACGAATGCTCCACATGCGGGTTTCACATGCCACCAACTCCACATTCACAGGCAACTTCAGCGCCACAGCCGTTTTCAGATAGCCCTCAATGCAAAGGCTCTAGACGCAAATATTGGTGTGAGAGCTAATTCAATCAAGGAAACACTGCATGTTGGTGAAGGGCATATTGAAGAAGAATCAGCCGAGTGGTTCTTCTGGAAGAACAACTCCATTTGGTTCACTAACTTCACACACCATCAGGCTTCCAAGCAGCTCTCAAGGAAACTCAGTTTTCACACTCTATGCTTAGTGCCCTTTGAGAGCATTATCTAGGAATGAACCTGGTAGAGCATCCCACACAGACGAATGCTCCACATGCGGGTTTCACATGCCACCAACTCCACATTCACAGGCAACTTCAGCGCCACATCCGTTTTCAGATAGCCCTCAATGCAAAGGCTCTAGACGCGAATATTGGTGTGAGAGCTAATTCAATCAAGGAAACACTGCATGTTGGTGAAGGGCATATTGAAGAAGAATCAGCCGAGTGGTTCTTGTGGGAGAACAACTCCATTTGGCTCACTAACTTCACACACCATCAGGCTTCCAAGCAGCTCTCAAGGAAACTCAGTTTTCAAACTCTATGTGAGTTCCCTTTGAGTGCCTAGGACTGAAATGAAGCTTGGTGAGCATCCCACACAAACGAATGCTCCACATGCGGGTTTCACATGCCACCAACTCCACATTCACAGGCAATTTCAGCGCCACAGCCGTTTTCAGATAGCACTCAATGCAAAGGCTCTAGACGCAAATATTGGTGTGAGAGCTAATTCAATCAAGGAAACACTGCATGTTGGTGAAGGGCATATTGAAGAAGAATCAGCCGAGTGGTTCTTGTGGGAGAACAACTCCATTTGGCTCACTAACTTCACACACCATCAGGCTTCCAAGCAGCTCTCAAGGAAACTCAGCTTTCACATTCTGTGCTTAGTGCCCTTTGAGTGCCTAGGACTGAAATGAAGCTTGGTGAGCATCCCACACAAACGAATGCTCCACATGCGGGTTTCACATGCCACCAACGCCACATTCACAGGCAACTTCAGCGCCACAGCCGTTTTCAGATAGCCCTCAATGCAAAGGATCTAGACGCAAATATTGGTGTGAGAGCTAATTCAATCAAGGAAACACTGCATGTTGGTGAAGGGCATATTGAAGAAGAATCAGCCGAGTGGTTCTTGTGGGAGAACAACTCCATTTGGTTCACTAACTTCACACACCATCAGGCTTCCAAGCAGCTCTCAAGGAAACTCAGTTTTCACACTCTATGCTTAGTGCCCTTTGAGTGCATTATCTAGGAATGAACCTGGTAGAGCATCCCACACAAACGAATGCTCCACATGCGGGTTTCACATGCCACAAACTCCACATTCACAGGCAACTTCAGCGCCACAGCCGTTTTCAGATAGCCCTCAATGCAAAGGCTCTAGACGCAAATATTGGTGTGAGAGATAATTCAATCAAGGAAACACTGCATGTTGGTGAAGGGCATATTGAAGAAGAATCAGCCGAGTGGTTCTTGTGGGAGAACAACTCCATTTGGCTCACTAACTTCACACACCATCAGGCTTCCAAGCAGCTCTCAAGGAAACTCAGTTTTCACACTCTATGCTTAGTGCCCTTTGAGTGTATTATCTAGGAATGAACCTGGTAGAGCATCCCACACAAACGAATGCTCCACATGCGGGTTTCACATGCCACCAACTCCACATTCACAGGCAACGTCAGCGCCACAGCTTTTTTTCAGATAGCCCTCAATGCAAAGGCTCTAGACGCAAATATTGGTGTGAGAGCTAATTCAATCAAGGAAACACTGCATGTTGGGGAAGGGCATATTGAAGAAGAATCAGCCGAGTGGTTCTTGTGGGAGAACAACTCCATTTGGCTCACTAACTTCACACACCATCAGGCTTCCAAGCAGCTCTCAAGGAAACTCAGTTTTCACACTCTATGCTTAGTGCCCTTTGAGTGCCTAGGACTGAAATGAAGCTTGGTGAGCATCCCACACAAACGAATGCTCCACATGCGGGTTTCACATGCCCCCAACTCCACATTCACAGGCAATTTCAGCGCCACAGCCGTTTTCAGATAGCACTCAATGCAAAGGCTCTAGACGCAAAAATTGGTGTGAGAGCTAATTCAATCAAGGAAACACTGCATGTTGGGGAAGGGCATATTGAAGAAGAATCAGCCGAGTGGTTCTTGTGGGAGAACAACTCCATTTGGCTCACTAACTTCACACACCATCAGGCTTCCAAGCAGCTCTCAAGGAAACTCAGTTTTCACACTCTATGCTTAGTGCCCTTTGAGTGCATTATCTAGGAATGAACCTGGTAGAGCATCCCACACAAACGAATGCTCCACATGCGGGTTTCACATGCCACCAACTCCACATTCACAGGCAACTTCAGCGCCACAGCCGTTTTCAGATAGCCCTCAATGCAAAGGATCTAGACGCAAATATTGGTGTGAGAGCTAATTCAATCAAGGAAACACTGCATGTTGGTGAAGGGCATATTGAAGAAGAATCAGCCGAGTGGTTCTTGTGGAAGAACAACTCCATTTGGTTCACTAACTTCACACACCATCAGGCTTCCAAGCAGCTCTCAAGGAAACTCAGTTTTCACACTCTATGCTTAGTGCCCTTTGAGAGCATTATCTAGGAATGAACCTGGTAGAGCATCCCACACAGACGAATGCTCCACATGCGGGTTTCACATGCCACCAACTCCACATTCACAGGCAACTTCAGCGCCACATCCGTTTTCAGATAGCCCTCAATGCAAAGGCTCTAGACGCGAATATTGGTGTGAGAGCTAATTCAATCAAGGAAACACTGCATGTTGGTGAAGGGCATATTGAAGAAGAATCAGCCGAGTGGTTCTTGTGGGAGAACAACTCCATTTGGCTCACTAACTTCACACACCATCAGGCTTCCAAGCAGCTCTCAAGGAAACTCAGTTTTCACACTCTATGCTTAGTGCCCTTTGAGTGCCTAGGACTGAAAAGAAGCTTGGTGAGCATCCCACACAAACGAATGCTCCACATGCGGGTTTCACATGCCACCAACTCCACATTCACAGGCAAATTCAGCGCCACAGCCGTTTTCAGATAGCCCTCAATGCAAAGGCTCTAGACGCAAATATTGGTGTGAGAGCTAATTCAATCAAGGAAACACTGCATGTTGGTGAAGGGCATATTGAAGAAGAATCAGCCGAGTGGTTCTTGTGGGAGAACAACTCCATTTGGCTCACTAACTTCACACACCATCAGGCTTCCAAGCAGCTCTCAAGGAAACTCAGTTTTCACACTCTATGCTTAGTGCCCTTTGAGAGCATTATCTAGGAATGAACCTGGTAGAGCATCCCACACAAACGAATGCTCCACATGCGGGTTTCACATGCCACCAACTCCATATTCACAGGCAACTTCAGCGCCACAGCCGTTTTCTGATAGCACTCAATGCAAAGGCTCTAGACGCAAATATTGGTGTGGGAGCTAATTCAATCAAGGAAACACTGCATGTTGGGGAAGGGCATATTGAAGAAGAATCAGCAGAGTGGTTCTTGTGGGAGAACAACTCCATTTGGCTCACTAACTTCACACACCATCAGGCTTCCAAGCAGCTCTCAAGGAAACTCAGTGTTCACACTCTATGCTTAGTGCCCTTTGAGTGCCTAGTACTGAAATGAAGCTTGGTGAGCATCTCACACAAACGAATGCTCCACATGCGGGTTTCACATGCCACCAACTCCACATTCACAGGCAACTTCAGCGCCACAGGTGTTTTCAGATAGCACTCAATGCAAAGGCTCTAGACGCAAATATTGGTGTGAGAGCTAATTCAATCAAGGAAACACTGCATGTTGGGGAAGGGCATATTGAAGAAGAATCAGCCGAGTGGTTCTTGTGGGAGAACAACTCCATTTGGCTCACTAACTTCACACACCATCAGGCTTCCAAGCAGCTCTCAAGGAAACTCAGTTTTCAAACTCTATGTGAGTTCCCTTTGAGTGCCTAGGACTGAAATGAAGCTTGGTGAGCATCCCACACAAACGAATGCTCCACATGCGGGTTTCACATGCCACCAACGCCACATTCACAGGCAACTTCAGCGCCACAGCCGTTTTCAGATAGCCCTCAATGCAAAGGCTCTAGACGCAAATATTGGTGTGAGAGCTAATTCAATCAAGGAAACACTGCATGTTGGTGAAGGGCATATTGAAGAAGAATCAGCCGAGTGGTTCTTGTGGGAGAACAACTCCATTTGGTTCACTAACTTCACACACCATCAGGCTTCCAAGCAGCTCTCAAGGAAACTCAGTTTTCACACTCTATGCTTAGTGCCCTTTGAGTGCATTATCTAGGAATGAACCTGGTAGAGCATCCCACCCAAACGAATGCTCCACATGCGGGTTTCACATGCCACCAACTCCACATTCACAGGCAACTTCAGCGCCAAGGCCGTTTTCAAATAGCACTCAATGCAAAGGCTCTAGACGCAAATATTGGTGTGAGAGCTAATTCAATCAAGGAAACACTGCATGTTGGGGAAGGGCATATTGAAGAGGAATCAGCCGCGTGGTTCTTGTGGGAGAACAACTCCATTTGGCTCACTAACTTCACACACCATCAGGCTTCCAAGCAGCTCTCAAGGAAACTCAGCTTTCACATTCCGTGCTTAGTGCCCTTTGAGTGCCTAGGACTGAAAAGAAGCTTGGTGAGCATCCCACACAAACGAATGCTCCACATGCGGGTTTCACATGCCACCAACTCCACATTCACAGGCAACTTCAGCGCCACAGCCGTTTTCCGATAGCCCTCAATGCAAAGGCTCTAGACGCAAATATTGGTGTGAGAGCTAATTCAATCAAGGAAACACTGCATGTTGGTGAAGGGCATATTGAAGAAGAATCAGCCGAGTGGTTCTTGTGGGAGAACAACTCCATTTGGCTCACTAACTTCACACACCATCAGGCTTCCAAGCAGCTCTCAAGGAAACTCAGTTTTCACACTCTATGCTTAGTGCCCTTTGAGTGCATTATCTAGGAATGAACCTGGT
>NW_026697292.1:0-56173 GCF_030435755.1 Ochotona princeps | reverse complement strand
GCTGAAGTTGCCTGAGAATGTGGAGTTGGTGGCATGTGAAACCCGCATGTGGAGCATTCGTTTGTGTGGGATGCTGACCAAGCTTCATTTCAGTCCTAGGCACACATAGAGCACTAAGCATAGAGTGTGAAAACTGAGTTTCCTTGAGAGCTGCTTGGAAGCCCGATGGTGTGTGAAGTTAGTGAGCCAAATGGAGTTGTTCTCCCACAAGAACCACTCGGCTGATCCTTCTTCAATATGCCCTTCACCAACATGCAGTGTTTCCTTGATTGAATTAGCTCTCACACCAATATTTGCGTCTAGAGCCTTTGCATTGAGGGCTATCTGAAAACGGCTGTGGCGCTGAAGTTGCCTGTGAATGTGGAGTTGGTGGCATGTGAAACCCGCATGTGGAGCATTCGTTTGTGTGGGATGCTGACCAAGCTTCATTTCAGTCCTAGGCACTCAAAGGGCACTAAGCATAGAGTGTGAAAACTGAGTTTCCTTGAGAGCTGCTTGGAAGCCTGATGGTGTGTGAAGTTAGTGAGCCAAATGGAGTTGTTCTCCCACAAGAACCACTCGGCTGATCCTTCTTCAATATGCCCTTCACCAACATGCAGTGTTTCCTTGATTGAATTAGTTCTCACACCAATATTTGCGTCTAGAGCCTTTGCATTGAGGGCTATCTGAAAACGGCTGTGGCGCTGAAGTTGCCTGTGAATGTGGAGTTGGTGGCATGTGAAACCCGCATGTGGAGCATTCGTTTGTGTGGGATGCTCTACCAGGTTCATTCCTAGATAATGCACTCAAAGGGCACTAAGCATAGAGTGTGAAAACTGAGTTTCCTTGAGAGCTGCTTGGAAGCCTGATGGTGTGTGAAGTTAGTGAGCCAAATGGAGTTGTTCTCCCACAAGAACCACTCGGCTGATCCTTCTTCAATATGCCCTTCACCAACATGCAGTGTTTCCTTGATTGAATTAGCTCTCACACCAATATTTGCGTCTAGAGCCTTTGCATTGAGGGCTATCTGAAAACGGCTGTGGCGCTGAAGTTGCCTGTGAATGTGGAGTTGGTGGCATGTGAAACCCGCATGTGGAGCATTCGTTTGTGTGGGATGCTGACCAAGCTTCATTTCAGTCCTAGGCACTCAAAGGGCACTAAGCATAGAGTGTGAAAACTGAGTTTCCTTGAGAGCTGCTTGGAAGCCTGATGGTGTGTGAAGTTAGTGAGCCAAATGGAGTTGTTCTCCCACAAGAACCACTCGGCTGATCCTTCTTCAATATGCCCTTCACCAACATGCAGTGTTTCCTTGATTGAATTAGCTCTCACACCAATATTTGCGTCTAGAGCCTTTGCATTGAGGGCTATCTGAAAACGGCTGTGGCGCTGAAGTTGCCTGTGAATGTGGAGTTGGTGGCATGTGAAACCCGCATGTGGAGCATTCGTTTGTGTGGGATGCTGACCAAGCTTCATTTCAGTCCTAGGCACTCAAAGGGCACTAAGCATAGAGTGTGAAAACTGAGTTTCCTTGAGAGCTGCTTGGAAGCCTGATGGTGTGTGAAGTTAGTGAGCCAAATGGAGTTGTTCTCCCACAAGAACCACTCGGCTGATCCTTCTTCAATATGCCCTTCACCAACATGCAGTGTTTCCTTGATTGAATTAGTTCTCACACCAATATTTGCGTCTAGAGCCTTTGCATTGAGGGCTATCTGAAAACGGCTGTGGCGCTGAAGTTGCCTGTGAATGTGGAGTTGGTGGCATGTGAAACCCGCATGTGGAGCATTCGTTTGTGTGGGATGCTCTACGAGGTTCATTCCTAGATAATGCACTCAAAGGGCACTAAGCATAGAGTGTGAAAACTGAGTTTCCTTGAGAGCTGCTTGGAAGCCTGATGGTGTGTGAAGTTAGTGAGCCAAATGGAGTTGTTCTCCCACAAGAACCACTCGGCTGATCCTTCTTCAATATGCCCTTCACCAACATGCAGTGTTTCCTTGATTGAATTAGCTCTCACACCAATATTTGCGTCTAGAGCCTTTGCATTGAGGGCTATCTGAAAACGGCTGTGGCGCTGAAGTTGCCTGTGAATGTGGAGTTGGTGGCATGTGAAACCCGCATGTGGAGCATTCGTTTGTGTGGGATGCTGACCAAGCTTCATTTCAGTCCTAGGCACTCAAAGGGCACTAAGCATAGAGTGTGAAAACTGAGTTTCCTTGAGAGCTGCTTGGAAGCCTGATGGTGTGTGAAGTTAGTGAGCCAAATGGAGTTGTTCTCCCACAAGAACCACTCGGCTGATCCTTCTTCAATATGCCCTTCACCAACATGCAGTGTTTCCTTGATTGAATTAGCTCTCACACCAATATTTGCGTCTAGAGCCTTTGCATTGAGGGCTATCTGAAAACGGCTGTGGCGCTGAAGTTGCCTGTGAATGTGGAGTTGGTGGCATGTGAAACCCGCATGTGGAGCATTCGTTTGTGTGGGATGCTGACCAAGCTTCATTTCAGTCCTAGGCACTCAAAGGGCACTAAGCATAGAGTGTGAAAACTGAGTTTCCTTGAGAGCTGCTTGGAAGCCTGATGGTGTGTGAAGTTAGTGAGCCAAATGGAGTTGTTCTCCCACAAGAACCACTCGGCTGATCCTTCTTCAATATGCCCTTCACCAACATGCAGTGTTTCCTTGATTGAATTAGTTCTCACACCAATATTTGCGTCTAGAGCCTTTGCATTGAGGGCTATCTGAAAACGGCTGTGGCGCTGAAGTTGCCTGTGAATGTGGAGTTGGTGGCATGTGAAACCCGCATGTGGAGCATTCGTTTGTGTGGGATGCTCTACCAGGTTCATTCCTAGATAATGCACTCAAAGGGCACTAAGCATAGAGTGTGAAAACTGAGTTTCCTTGAGAGCTGCTTGGAAGCCTGATGGTGTGTGAAGTTAGTGAGCCAAATGGAGTTGTTCTCCCACAAGAACCACTCGGCTGATCCTTCTTCAATATGCCCTTCACCAACATGCAGTGTTTCCTTGATTGAATTAGCTCTCACACCAATATTTGCGTCTAGAGCCTTTGCATTGAGGGCTATCTGAAAACGGCTGTGGCGCTGAAGTTGCCTGTGAATGTGGAGTTGGTGGCATGTGAAACCCGCATGTGGAGCATTCGTTTGTGTGGGATGCTGACCAAGCTTCATTTCAGTCCTAGGCACTCAAAGGGCACTAAGCATAGAGTGTGAAAACTGAGTTTCCTTGAGAGCTGCTTGGAAGCCTGATGGTGTGTGAAGTTAGTGAGCCAAATGGAGTTGTTCTCCCACAAGAACCACTCGGCTGATCCTTCTTCAATATGCCCTTCACCAACATGCAGTGTTTCCTTGATTGAATTAGCTCTCACACCAATATTTGCGTCTAGAGCCTTTGCATTGAGGGCTATCTGAAAACGGCTGTGGCGCTGAAGTTGCCTGTGAATGTGGAGTTGGTGGCATGTGAAACCCGCATGTGGAGCATTCGTTTGTGTGGGATGCTCTACCAGGTTCATTCCTAGATAATGCACTCAAAGGGCACTAAACATAGAGTGTGAAAACTGAGTTTCCTTGAGAGCTGCTTGGAAGCCTGATGGTGTGTGAAGTTAGTGAGCCAAATGGAGTTGTTCTCCCACAAGAACTACTCGGCTGATCCTTCTTCAATATGCCCTTCACCAACATGCAGTGTTTCCTTGATTGAATTAGCTCTCACACCAATATTTGCGTCTAGAGCCTTTGCATTGAGGGCTATCTGAAAACGGCTGTGGCGCTGAAGTTGCCTGTGAATGTGGAGTTGGTGGCATGTGAAACCCGCATGTGGAGCATTCGTTTGTGTGGGATGCTCTACCAGGTTCATTCCTAGATAATGCACTCAAAGGGCACTAAGCATAGAGTGTGAAAACTGAGTTTCCTTGAGAGCTGCTTGGAAGCCTGATGGTGTGTGTAGTGAGCCAAATGGAGTTGTTCTCCCACAAGAACCACTCGGCTGATCCTTCTTCAATATGCCCTTCACCAACATGCAGTGTTTCCTTGATTGAATTAGCTCTCACACCAATATTTGCGTCTAGAGCCTTTGCATTGAGGGCTATCTGAAAACGGCTGTGGCGCTGAAGTTGCCTGTGAATGTGGAGTTGGTGGCATGTGAAACCCGCATGTGGAGCATTCGTTTGTGTGGGATGCTGACCAAGCTTCATTTCAGTCCTAGGCACTCAAAGGGCACTAAGCATAGAGTGTGAAAACTGAGTTTCCTTGAGAGCTGCTTGGAAGCCTGATGGTGTGTGAAGTTAGTGAGCCAAATGGAGTTGTTCTCCCACAAGAACCACTCGGCTGATCCTTCTTCAATATGCCCTTCACCAACATGCAGTGTTTCCTTGATTGAATTAGTTCTCACACCAATATTTGCGTCTAGAGCCTTTGCATTGAGGGCTATCTGAAAACGGCTGTGGCGCTGAAGTTGCCTGTGAATGTGGAGTTGGTGGCATGTGAAACCCGCATGTGGAGCATTCGTTTGTGTGGGATGCTCTACCAGGTTCATTTCAGTCCTAGCCATAGAAAGAGCACTAAGCATAGAGTGTGAAAACTGAGTTTCCTTGAGAGCTGCTTGGAAGCCTGATGGTGTGTGAAGTTAGTGAGCCAAATGGAGTTGTTCTCCCCCAAGAACCACTCGGCTGATCCTTCTTCAATATGCCCTTCACCAACATGCAGTGTTTCCTTGATTGAATTAGCTCTCACACCAATATTTGCGTCTAGAGCCTTTGCATTGAGGGCTATCTGAAAACGGCTGTGGCGCTGAAGTTGCCTGTGAATGTGGAGTTGGTGGCATGTGAAACACGCATGTGGAGCATTCGTTTGTGTGGGATGCTCTACCAGGTTCATTTCAGTTCTAGCCATACAAAGGGCACTAAGCATAGAGTGTGAAAACTGAGTTTCCTTGAGAGCTGCTTGGAAGCCTGATGGTGTGGGAAGTTAGTGAGCCAAATGGAGTTGTTCTCCCACAAGAACCACTCGGCTGATTCTTCTTCAATATGCCCTTCACCAACATGCAGTGTTTCCTTGATTGAATTAGCTCTCACACCAATATTTGCGTCTAGAGCCTTTGCATTGAGGGCTATCTGAAAACGGCTGTGGCGCTGAAGTTGCCTGTGAATGTGGAGTTGGTGGCATGTGAAACCCGCATGTGGAGCATTCGTTTGTGTGGGATGGTCTACCAGGTTCATTCCTAGATAATGCACTCAAAGGGCACTAAGCATAGAGTGTGAAAACTGAGTTTCCTTGAGAGCTGCTTGGAAGCCTGATGGTGTGTGTAGTGAGCCAAATGGAGTTGTTCTCCCACAAGAACCACTCGGCTGATCCTTCTTCAATATGCCCTTCACCAACATGCAGTGTTTCCTTGATTGAATTAGCTCTCACACCAATATTTGCGTCTAGAGCCTTTGCATTGAGGGCTATCTGAAAACGGCTGTGGCGCTGAAGTTGCCTGTGAATGTGGAGTTGGTGGCATGTGAAACCCGCATGTGGAGCATTCGTTTGTGTGGGATGCTGACCAAGCTTCATTTCAGTCCTAGGCACTCAAAGGGCACTAAGCATAGAGTGTGAAAACTGAGTTTCCTTGAGAGCTGCTTGGAAGCCTGATGGTGTGTGAAGTTAGTGAGCCAAATGGAGTTGTTCTCCCACAAGAACCACTCGGCTGATCCTTCTTCAATATGCCCTTCACCAACATGCAGTGTTTCCTTGATTGAATTAGTTCTCACACCAATATTTGCGTCTAGAGCCTTTGCATTGAGGGCTATCTGAAAACGGCTGTGGCGCTGAAGTTGCCTGTGAATGTGGAGTTGGTGGCATGTGAAACCCGCATGTGGAGCATTCGTTTGTGTGGGATGCTCTACCAGGTTCATTCCTAGAAAATGCACTGAAAGGGCACTGAGCATAGAGTGTGAAAACTGAGTTTCCTTGAGAGCTGCTTGGAAGCTTGATGGTGTGTGAAGTTAGTGAGCCAAATGGAGTTGTTCTCCCACAAGAACCACTCGGCTGATCCTTCTTCAATATGCCCTTCACCAACATGCAATGTTTCCTTGATTGAATTAGCTCTCACACCAATATTTGCGTCTAGAGCCTTTGCATTGAGGGCTATCTGAAAACGGCTGTGGCGCTGAAGTTGCCTGTGAATGTGGAGTTGGTGGCATGTGAAACCCGCATGTGGAGCATTCGTTTGTGTGGGATGCTCTACCAGGTTCATTCCTAGATAATGCACTCAAAGGGCACTAGGCATAGAGTGTGAAAACTGAGTTTCCTTGAGAGCTGCTTGGAAGCCTGATGGTGTGTGAAGTTAGTGAGCCAAATGGAGTTGTTCTCCCACAAGAACCACTCGGCTGATCCTTCTTCAATATGCCCTTCACCAACATGCAGTGTTTCCTTGATTGAATTAGCTCTCACACCAATATTTGCGTCTAGAGCCTTTGCATTGAGGGCTATCTGAAAACGGCTGTGGCGCTGAAGTTGCCTGTGAATGTGGAGTTGGTGGCATGTGAAACCCGCATGTGGAGCATTCGTTTGTGTGGGATGCTCTACCAGGTTCATTTCATGCCTAGGCACTCAAAGGGCACTAAGCATAGAGTGTGAAAACTGAGTTTCCTTGAGAGCTGCTTGGAAGCCTGATGGTGTGTGAAGTTAGTGAGCCAAATGGAGTTGTTCTCCCACAAGAACCACTCGGCTGATCCTTCTTCAATATGCCCTTCACCAACATGCAGTGTTTCCTTGATTGAATTAGCTCTCACACCAATATTTGCGTCTAGAGCCTTTGCATTGAGGGCTATCTGAAAACGGCTGTGGCGCTGAAGTTGCCTGAGAATGTGGAGTTGGTGGCATGTGAAACCCGCATGTGGAGCATTCGTTTGTGTGGGATGCTGACCAAGATTCATTTCAGTCCTAGGCACACAAAGGGCACTAAGCATAGAGTGTGAAAACTGAGTTTCCTTGAGAGCTGCTTGGAAGCCTGATGGTGTGTGAAGTTAGTGAGCCAAATGGAGTTGTTCTCCCACAAGAACCACTTGGCTGATTCTTCTTCAATATGCCCTTCACCAACATGCAGTGTTTCCTTGATTGAATTAGCTCTCACACCAATATTTGCGTCTAGAGCCTTTGCATTGAGGGCTATCTGAAAACGGCTGTGGCGCTGAAGTTGCCTGTGAATGTGGAGTTGGTGGCATGTGAAACCCGCATGTGGAGCATTCGTTTGTGTGGGATGCTGACCAAGCTTCATTTCAGTCCTAGGCACTCAAAGGGCACTAAGCATAGAGTGTGAAAACTGAGTTTCCTTGAGAGCTGCTTGGAAGCCTGATGGTGTGTGAAGTTAGTGAGCCAAATGGAGTTGTTCTCCCACAAGAACCACTCGGCTGATCCTTCTTCAATATGCCCTTCACCAACATGCAGTGTTTCCTTGATTGAATTAGTTCTCACACCAATATTTGCGTCTAGAGCCTTTGCATTGAGGGCTATCTGAAAACGGCTGTGGCGCTGAAGTTGCCTGTGAATGTGGAGTTGGTGGCATGTGAAACCCGCATGTGGAGCATTCGTTTGTGTGGGATGCTCTACCAGGTTCATTCCTAGATAATGCACTCAAAGGGCACTAAGCATAGAGTGTGAAAACTGAGTTTCCTTGAGAGCTGCTTGGAAGCCTGATGGTGTGTGAAGTTAGTGAGCCAAATGGAGTTGTTCTCCCACAAGAACCACTCGGCTGATCCTTCTTCAATATGCCCTTCACCAACATGCAGTGTTTCCTTGATTGAATTAGCTCTCACACCAATATTTGCGTCTAGAGCCTTTGCATTGAGGGCTATCTGAAAATGGCTGTGGCGCTGAAGTTGCCTGTGAATGTGGAGTTGGTGGCATGTGAAACCCGCATGTGGAGCATTCGTTTGTGTGGGATGCTGACCAAGCTTCATTTCAGTCCTAGGCACTCAAAGGGCACTAAGCATAGAGTGTGAAAACTGAGTTTCCTTGAGAGCTGCTTGGAAGCCTGATGGTGTGTGAAGTTAGTGAGCCAAATGGAGTTGTTCTCCCACAAGAACCACTCGGCTGATCCTTCTTCAATATGCCCTTCACCAACATGCAGTGTTTCCTTGATTGAATTAGCTCTCACACCAATATTTGCGTCTAGAGCCTTTGCATTGAGGGCTATCTGAAAACGGCTGTGGCGCTGAAGTTGCCTGTGAATGTGGAGTTGGTGGCATGTGAAACCCGCATGTGGAGCATTCGTTTGTGTGGGATGCTGACCAAGCTTCATTTCAGTCCTAGGCACTCAAAGGGCACTAAGCATAGAGTGTGAAAACTGAGTTTCCTTGAGAGCTGCTTGGAAGCCTGATGGTGTGTGAAGTTAGTGAGCCAAATGGAGTTGTTCTCCCACAAGAACCACTCGGCTGATCCTTCTTCAATATGCCCTTCACCAACATGCAGTGTTTCCTTGATTGAATTAGTTCTCACACCAATATTTGCGTCTAGAGCCTTTGCATTGAGGGCTATCTGAAAACGGCTGTGGCGCTGAAGTTGCCTGTGAATGTGGAGTTGGTGGCATGTGAAACCCGCATGTGGAGCATTCGTTTGTGTGGGATGCTCTACCAGGTTCATTCCTAGATAATGCACTCAAAGGGCACTAAGCATAGAGTGTGAAAACTGAGTTTCCTTGAGAGCTGCTTGGAAGCCTGATGGTGTGTGAAGTTAGTGAGCCAAATGGAGTTGTTCTCCCACAAGAACCACTCGGCTGATCCTTCTTCAATATGCCCTTCACCAACATGCAGTGTTTCCTTGATTGAATTAGCTCTCACACCAATATTTGCGTCTAGAGCCTTTGCATTGAGGGCTATCTGAAAACGGCTGTGGCGCTGAAGTTGCCTGTGAATGTGGAGTTGGTGGCATGTGAAACCCGCATGTGGAGCATTCGTTTGTGTGGGATGCTGACCAAGCTTCATTTCAGTCCTAGGCACTCAAAGGGCACTAAGCATAGAGTGTGAAAACTGAGTTTCCTTGAGAGCTGCTTGGAAGCCTGATGGTGTGTGAAGTTAGTGAGCCAAATGGAGTTGTTCTCCCACAAGAACCACTCGGCTGATCCTTCTTCAATATGCCCTTCACCAACATGCAGTGTTTCCTTGATTGAATTAGCTCTCACACCAATATTTGCGTCTAGAGCCTTTGCATTGAGGGCTATCTGAAAACGGCTGTGGCGCTGAAGTTGCCTGTGAATGTGGAGTTGGTGGCATGTGAAACCCGCATGTGGAGCATTCGTTTGTGTGGGATGCTCTACCAGGTTCATTCCTAGATAATGCACTCAAAGGGCACTAAACATAGAGTGTGAAAACTGAGTTTCCTTGAGAGCTGCTTGGAAGCCTGATGGTGTGTGAAGTTAGTTAGCCAAATGGAGTTGTTCTCCCACAAGAACTACTCGGCTGATCCTTCTTCAATATGCCCTTCACCAACATGCAGTGTTTCCTTGATTGAATTAGCTCTCACACCAATATTTGCGTCTAGAGCCTTTGCATTGAGGGCTATCTGAAAACGGCTGTGGCGCTGAAGTTGCCTGTGAATGTGGAGTTGGTGGCATGTGAAACCCGCATGTGGAGCATTCGTTTGTGTGGGATGCTCTACCAGGTTCATTCCTAGATAATGCACTCAAAGGGCACTAAGCATAGAGTGTGAAAACTGAGTTTCCTTGAGAGCTGCTTGGAAGCCTGATGGTGTGTGAAGTTAGTGAGCCAAATGGAGTTGTTCTCCCACAAGAACCACTCGGCTGATTCTTCTTCAATATGCCCTTCACCAACATGCAGTGTTTCCTTGATTGAATTAGCTCTCACACCAATATTTGCGTCTAGAGCCTTTGCATTGAGGGCTATCTGAAAACGGCTGTGGCGCTGAAGTTGCCTGTGAATGTGGAGTTGGTGGCATGTGAAACCCGCATGTGGAGCATTCGTTTGTGTGGGATGGTCTACCAGGTTCATTCCTAGATAATGCACTCAAAGGGCACTAAGCATAGAGTGTGAAAACTGAGTTTCCTTGAGAGCTGCTTGGAAGCCTGATGGTGTGTGTAGTGAGCCAAATGGAGTTGTTCTCCCACAAGAACCACTCGGCTGATCCTTCTTCAATATGCCCTTCACCAACATGCAGTGTTTCCTTGATTGAATTAGCTCTCACACCAATATTTGCGTCTAGAGCCTTTGCATTGAGGGCTATCTGAAAACGGCTGTGGCGCTGAAGTTGCCTGTGAATGTGGAGTTGGTGGCATGTGAAACCCGCATGTGGAGCATTCGTTTGTGTGGGATGCTGACCAAGCTTCATTTCAGTCCTAGGCACTCAAAGGGCACTAAGCATAGAGTGTGAAAACTGAGTTTCCTTGAGAGCTGCTTGGAAGCCTGATGGTGTGTGAAGTTAGTGAGCCAAATGGAGTTGTTCTCCCACAAGAACCACTCGGCTGATCCTTCTTCAATATGCCCTTCACCAACATGCAGTGTTTCCTTGATTGAATTAGTTCTCACACCAATATTTGCGTCTAGAGCCTTTGCATTGAGGGCTATCTGAAAACGGCTGTGGCGCTGAAGTTGCCTGTGAATGTGGAGTTGGTGGCATGTGAAACCCGCATGTGGAGCATTCGTTTGTGTGGGATGCTCTACCAGGTTCATTCCTAGATAATGCACTCAAAGGGCACTAGGCATAGAGTGTGAAAACTGAGTTTCCTTGAGAGCTGCTTGGAAGCCTGATGGTGTGTGAAGTTAGTGAGCCAAATGGAGTTGTTCTCCCACAAGAACCACTCGGCTGATCCTTCTTCAATATGCCCTTCACCAACATGCAGTGTTTCCTTGATTGATTTAGCTCTCACACCAATATTTGCGTCTAGAGCCTTTGCATTGAGGGCTATCTGAAAACGGCTGTGGCGCTGAAGTTGCCTGTGAATGTGGAGTTGGTGGCATGTGAAACCCGCATGTGGAGCATTCGTTTGTGTGGGATGCTCTACCAGGTTCATTTCAGTCCTAGGCACTCAAAGGGCACTAAGCATAGAGTGTGAAAACTGAGTTTCCTTGAGAGCTGCTTGGAAGCCTGATGGTGTGTGAAGTTAGTGAGCCAAATGGAGTTGTTCTCCCACAAGAACCTCTCGGCTGATCCTTCTTCAATATGCCCTTCACCAACATGCAGTGTTTCCTTGATTGAATTAGCTCTCACACCAATATTTGCGTCTAGAGCCTTTGCATTGAGGGCTATCTGAAAACGGCTGTGGCGCTGAAGTTGCCTGAGAATGTGGAGTTGGTGGCATGTGAAACCCGCATGTGGAGCATTCGTTTGTGTGGGATGCTGACCAAGATTCATTTCAGTCCTAGGCACACAAAGGGCACTAAGCATAGAGTGTGAAAACTGAGTTTCCTTGAGAGCTGCTTGGAAGCCTGATGGTGTGTGAAGTTAGTGAGCCAAATGGAGTTGTTCTCCCACAAGAACCACTTGGCTGATTATTCTTCAATATGCCCTTCACCAACATGCAGTGTTTCCTTGATTGAATTAGCTCTCACACCAATATTTGCGTCTAGAGCCTTTGCATTGAGGGCTATCTGAAAACGGCTGTGGCGCTGAAGTTGCCTGTGAATGTGGAGTTGGTGGCATGTGAAACCCGCATGTGGAGCATTCGTTTGTGTGGGATGCTCTACCAGGTTCATTCCTAGATAATGCACTCAAAGGGCACTAAGCATAGAGTGTGAAAACTGAGTTTCCTTGAGAGCTGCTTGGAAGCCTGATGGTGTGTGAAGTTAGTGAGCCAAATGGAGTTGTTCTCCCACAAGAACCACTCGGCTGATCCTTCTTCAATATGCCCTTCACCAACATGCAGTGTTTCCTTGATTGAATTAGCTCTCACACCAATATTTGCGTCTAGAGCCTTTGCATTGAGGGCTATCTGAAAACGGCTGTGGCGCTGAAGTTGCCTGTGAATGTGGAGTTGGTGGCATGTGAAACCCGCATGTGGAGCATTCGTTTGTGTGGGATGCTCTACCAGGTTCATTCCTAGATAATGCACTCAAAGGGCACTAAGCATAGAGTGTGAAAACTGAGTTTCCTTGAGAGCTGCTTGGAAGCCTGATGGTGTGTGAAGTTAGTGAGCCAAATGGAGTTGTTCTCCCACAAGAACCACTCGGCTGATCCTTCTACAATATGCCCTTCACCAACATGCAGTGTTTCCTTGATTGAATTAGCTCTCACACCAATATTTGCGTCTAGAGCCTTTGCATTGAGGGCTATCTGAAAACGGCTGTGGCGCTGAAGTTGCCTGTGAATGTGGAGTTGGTGGCATGTGAAACCCGCATGTGGAGCATTCGTTTGTGTGGGATGCTCTACCAGGTTCATTCCTAGATAATGCATTCAAAGGGCACTAAACATAGAGTGTGAAAACTGAGTTTCCTTGAGAGCTGCTTGGAAGCCTGATGGTGTGTGAAGTTAGTGAGCCAAATGGAGTTGTTCTCCCACAAGAACCACTCGGCTGATCCTTCTACAATATGCCCTTCACCAACATGCAGTGTTTCCTTGATTGAATTAGCTCTCACACCAATATTTGCGTCTAGAGCCTTTGCATTGAGGGCTATCTGAAAACGGCTGTGGCGCTGAAGTTGCCTGTGAATGCGGAGTTGGTGGCATGTGAAACCCGCATGTGGAGCATTCGTTTGTGTGGAATGCTGACCAAGCTTCATTTCAGTCCTAGGCACTCAAAGGGCACTAAGCATAGAGTGTGAAAACTGAGTTTCCTTGAGAGCTGCTTGGAATCCTGATGGTGTGTGAAGTTAGTGAGCCAAATGGAGTTGTTCTCCCCCAAGAACCACTCGGCTGATCCTTCTTCAATATGCCCTTCACCAACATGCAGTGTTTCCTTGATTGAATTAGCTCTCACACCAATATTTGTGTCTAGAGCCTTTGCATTGAGGGCTATCTGAAAACGGCTGTGGCGCTGAAGTTGCCTGTGAATGTGGAGTTGGTGGCATGTGAAACCCGCATGTGGAGCATTCGTTTGTGTGGGATGCTCTACCAGGTTCATTCCTAGATAATGCACTCAAAGGGCACTAAGCATAGAGTGTGAAAACTGAGTTTCCTTGAGAGCTGCTTGGAAGCCTGATGGTGTGTATAGTGAGCCAAATGGAGTTGTTCTCCCCCAAGAACCACTCGGCTGATCCTTCTTCAATATGCCCTTCACCAACATGCAGTGTTTCCTTGATTGAATTAGCTCTCACACCAATATTTGCGTCTAGAGCCTTTGCATTGAGGGCTATCTGAAAACGGCTGTGGCGCTGAAGTTGCCTGTGAATGTGGAGTTGGTGGCATGTGAAACCCGCATGTGGAGCATTCGTTTGTGTGGGATGCTGACCAAGCTTCATTTCAGTCCTAGGCACTCAAAGGGCACTAAGCATAGAGTGTGAAAACTGAGTTTCCTTGAGAGCTGCTTGGAAGCCTGATGGTGTGTGAAGTTAGTGAGCCAAATGGAGTTGTTCTCCCACAAGAACCACTCGGCTGATCCTTCTTCAATATGCCCTTCACCAACATGCAGTGTTTCCTTGATTGAATTAGCTCTCACACCAATATTTGTGTCTAGAGCCTTTGCATTGAGGGCTATCTGAAAACGGCTGTGGCGCTGAAGTTGCCTGTGAATGTGGAGTTGGTGGCATGTGAAACCCGCATGTGGAGCATCCGTTTGTGTGGGATGCTCTACCAGGTTCATTCCTAGATAATGCACTCAAAGGGCACTAAGCATAGAGTGTGAAAACTGAGTTTCCTTGAGAGCTGCTTGGAAGCCTGATGGTGTGAGTAGTGAGCCAAATGGAGTTGTTCTCCCACAAGAACCACTCGGCTGATCCTTCTTCAATATGCCCTTCACCAACATGCAGTGTTTCCTTGATTGAATTAGCTCTCACACCAATATTTGCGTCTAGAGCCTTTGCATTGAGGGCTATCTGAAAACGGCTGTGGCGCTGAAGTTGCCTGTGAATGTGGAGTTGGTGGCATGTGAAACCCGCATGTGGAGCATTCGTTTGTGTGGGATGCTGACCAAGCTTCATTTCAGTCCTAGGCACTCAAAGGGCACTAAGCATAGAGTGTGAAAACTGAGTTTCCTTGAGAGCTGCTTGGAAGCCTGATGGTGTGTGAAGTTAGTGAGCCAAATGGAGTTGTTCTCCCACAAGAACCACTCGGCTGATCCTTCTTCAATATGCCCTTCACCAACATGCAGTGTTTCCTTGATTGAATTAGTTCTCACACCAATATTTGCGTCTAGAGCCTTTGCATTGAGGGCTATCTGAAAACGGCTGTGGCGCTGAAGTTGCCTGTGAATGTGGAGTTGGTGGCATGTGAAACCCGCATGTGGAGCATTCGTTTGTGTGGGATGCTCTACCAGGTTCATTTCAGTCCTAGCCATAGAAAGAGCACTAAGCATAGAGTGTGAAAACTGAGTTTCCTTGAGAGCTGCTTGGAAGCCTGATGGTGTGTGAAGTTAGTGAGCCAAATGGAGTTGTTCTCCCCCAAGAACCACTCGGCTGATCCTTCTTCAATATGCCCTTCACCAACATGCAGTGTTTCCTTGATTGAATTAGCTCTCACACCAATATTTGCGTCTAGAGCCTTTGCATTGAGGGCTATCTGAAAACGGCTGTGGCGCTGAAGTTGCCTGTGAATGTGGAGTTGGTGGCATGTGAAACCCGCATGTGGAGCATTCGTTTGTGTGGGATGCTCTACCAGGTTCATTCCTAGATAATGCACTCAAAGGGCACTAGGCCTAGAGTGTGAAAACTGAGTTTCCTTGAGAGCTGCTTGGAAGCCTGATGGTGTGTGAAGTTAGTGAGCCAAATGGAGTTGTTCTCCCACAAGAACCACTCGGCTGATCCTTCTTCAATATGCCCTTCACCAACATGCAGTGTTTCCTTGATTGATTTAGCTCTCACACCAATATTTGCGTCTAGAGCCTTTGCATTGAGGGCTATCTGAAAACGGCTGTGGCGCTGAAGTTGCCTGTGAATGTGGAGTTGGTGGCATGTGAAACCCGCATGTGGAGCATTCGTTTGTGTGGGATGCTCTACCAGGTTCATTTCAGTCCTAGGCACTCAAAGGGCACTAAGCATAGAGTGTGAAAACTGAGTTTCCTTGAGAGCTGCTTGGAAGCCTGATGGTGTGTGAAGTTAGTGAGCCAAATGGAGTTGTTCTCCCACAAGAACCACTCGGCTGATCCTTCTTCAATATGCCCTTCACCAACATGCAGTGTTTCCTTGATTGAATTAGCTCTCACACCAATATTTGCGTCTAGAGCCTTTGCATTGAGGGCTATCTGAAAACGGCTGTGGCGCTGAAGTTGCCTGAGAATGTGGAGTTGGTGGCATGTGAAACCCGCATGTGGAGCATTCGTTTGTGTGGGATGCTGACCAAGATTCATTTCAGTCCTAGGCACACAAAGGGCACTAAGCATAGAGTGTGAAAACTGAGTTTCCTTGAGAGCTGCTTGGAAGCCTGATGGTGTGTGAAGTTAGTGAGCCAAATGGAGTTGTTCTCCCACAAGAACCACTTGGCTGATTATTCTTCAATATGCCCTTCACCAACATGCAGTGTTTCCTTGATTGAATTAGCTCTCACACCAATATTTGCGTCTAGAGCCTTTGCATTGAGGGCTATCTGAAAATGGCTGTGGCGCTGAAGTTGCCTGTGAATGTGGAGTTGGTGGCATGTGAAACCCGCATGTGGAGCATTCGTTTGTGTGGGATGCTCTACCAGGTTCATTCCTAGATAATGCACTCAAAGGGCACTAAGCATAGAGTGTGAAAACTGAGTTTCCTTGAGAGCTGCTTGGAAGCCTGATGGTGTGTGAAGTTAGTGAGCCAAATGGAGTTGTTCTCCCACAAGAACCACTCGGCTGATCCTTCTTCAATATGCCCTTCACCAACATGCAGTGTTTCCTTGATTGAATTAGCTCTCACACCAATATTTGCGTCTAGAGCCTTTGCATTGAGGGCTATCTGAAAACGGCTGTGGCGCTGAAGTTGCCTGTGAATGCGGAGTTGGTGGCATGTGAAACCCGCATGTGGAGCATTCGTTTGTGTGGGATGCTCTACCAGGTTCATTCCTAGATAATGCACTCAAAGGGCACTAAGCATAGAGTGTGAAAACTGAGTTTCCTTGAGAGCTGCTTGGAAGCCTGATGGTGTGTGAAGTTAGTGAGCCAAATGGAGTTGTTCTCTCACAAGAACCACTCGGCTGATCCTTCTACAATATGCCCTTCACCAACATGCAGTGTTTCCTTGATTGAATTAGCTCTCACACCAATATTTGCGTCTAGAGCCTTTGCATTGAGGGCTATCTGAAAACGGCTGTGGCGCTGAAGTTGCCTGTGAATGTGGAGTTGGTGGCATGTGAAACCCGCATGTGGAGCATTCGTTTGTGTGGGATGCTCTACCAGGTTCATTCCTAGATAATGCATTCAAAGGGCACTAAACATAGAGTGTGAAAACTGAGTTTCCTTGAGAGCTGCTTGGAAGCCTGATGGTGTGTGAAGTTAGTGAGCCAAATGGAGTTGTTCTCCCACAAGAACCACTCGGCTGATCCTTCTACAATATGCCCTTCACCAACATGCAGTGTTTCCTTGATTGAATTAGCTCTCACACCAATATTTGCGTCTAGAGCCTTTGCATTGAGGGCTATCTGAAAACGGCTGTGGCGCTGAAGTTGCCTGTGAATGCGGAGTTGGTGGCATGTGAAACCCGCATGTGGAGCATTCGTTTGTGTGGAATGCTGACCAAGCTTCATTTCAGTCCTAGGCACTCAAAGGGCACTAAGCATAGAGTGTGAAAACTGAGTTTCCTTGAGAGCTGCTTGGAATCCTGATGGTGTGTGAAGTTAGTGAGCCAAATGGAGTTGTTCTCCCACAAGAACCACTCGGCTGATCCTTCTTCAATATGCCCTTCACCAACATGCAGTGTTTCCTTGATTGAATTAGCTCTCACACCAATATTTGTGTCTAGAGCCTTTGCATTGAGGGCTATCTGAAAACGGCTGTGGCGCTGAAGTTGCCTGTGAATGTGGAGTTGGTGGCATGTGAAACCCGCATGTGGAGCATTCGTTTGTGTGGGATGCTCTACCAGGTTCATTCCTAGATAATGCACTCAAAGGGCACTAAGCATAGAGTGTGAAAACTGAGTTTCCTTGAGAGCTGCTTGGAAGCCTGATGGTGTGTATAGTGAGCCAAATGGAGTTGTTCTCCCCCAAGAACCACTCGGCTGATCCTTCTTCAATATGCCCTTCACCAACATGCAGTGTTTCCTTGATTGAATTAGCTCTCACACCAATATTTGCGTCTAGAGCCTTTGCATTGAGGGCTATCTGAAAACGGCTGTGGCGCTGAAGTTGCCTGTGAATGTGGAGTTGGTGGCATGTGAAACCCGCATGTGGAGCATTCGTTTGTGTGGGATGCTGACCAAGCTTCATTTCAGTCCTAGGCACTCAAAGGGCACTAAGCATAGAGTGTGAAAACTGAGTTTCCTTGAGAGCTGCTTGGAAGCCTGATGGTGTGTGAAGTTAGTGAGCCAAATGGAGTTGTTCTCCCACAAGAACCACTCGGCTGATCCTTCTTCAATATGCCCTTCACCAACATGCAGTGTTTCCTTGATTGAATTAGCTCTCACACCAATATTTGTGTCTAGAGCCTTTGCATTGAGGGCTATCTGAAAACGGCTGTGGCGCTGAAGTTGCCTGTGAATGTGGAGTTGGTGGCATGTGAAACCCGCATGTGGAGCATCCGTTTGTGTGGGATGCTCTACCAGGTTCATTCCTAGATAATGCACTCAAAGGGCACTAAGCATAGAGTGTGAAAACTGAGTTTCCTTGAGAGCTGCTTGGAAGCCTGATGGTGTGAGTAGTGAGCCAAATGGAGTTGTTCTCCCCCAAGAACCACTCGGCTGATCCTTCTTCAATATGCCCTTCACCAACATGCAGTGTTTCCTTGATTGAATTAGCTCTCACACCAATATTTGCGTCTAGAGCCTTTGCATTGAGGGCTATCTGAAAACGGCTGTGGCGCTGAAGTTGCCTGTGAATGTGGAGTTGGTGGCATGTGAAACCCGCATGTGGAACATTCGTTTGTGTGGGATGCTCTACCAGGTTCATTCCTAGATAATGCATTCAAAGGGCACTAAGCATAGAGTGTGAAAACTGAGTTTCCTTGAGAGCTGCTTGGAAGCCTGATGGTGTGTGACGTTAGTGAGCCAAATTGAGTTGTTCTCCCACATGAACCACTCGGCTGATCCTTCTTCAATATGCCCTTCACCAACATGCAGTGTTTCCTTGATTGAATTAGCTCTCACACCAATATTTGCGTCTAGAGCCTTTGCATTGAGGGCTATCTGAAAATGGCTGTGGCGCTGAAGTTGCCTGTGAATGTGGAGTTGGTAGCATGTGAAACCCGCATGTGGAGCATTCATTTATGTGGGATGCTCTCCAAGATTCATTTCAGTCCTAGGCACACAAAGAGCACTAAGCATAGAGTGTGAAAACTGAGTTTCCTTGAGAGCTACTTGGAAGCCTGGTGGTGTTTGACGTTAGTGAGCCAAATGGAGTTGTTCTCCCACAAGAACCACTCGGCTGATCCTTCTTCAATATGCCCTTCACCAACATGCAGTGTTTCCTTGATTGAATTAGCTCTCACACCAATATTTGCGTCTAGAGCCTTTGCATTGAGGGCTATCTGAAAATGGCTGTGGCGCTGAAGTTGCCTGTGAATGAGGAGTTGGTCTCATGTGAAACCCGCATGTGGAGCATTCGTTTGTGTGGGATGCTGACCAAGCTTCATTTCAGTCCTAGGCACTCAAACGGCACTAAGCATAGAGTGTGAAAACTGAGTTTCCTTGAGAGCTGCTTGGAAGCCTGATGGTGTGTGAAGTTAGTGAGCCAAATGGAGTTGTTCTTCCACAAGAACCACTCGGCTGATCCTTCTTCAATATGCCCTTCACCAACATGCAGTTTTTCCTTGATTGAATTAGCTCTCACACCAATATTTGCGTCTAGAGCCTTTGCATTGAGGGCTATCTGAAAACAGCTGTGGCGCTGAAGTTGCCTGTGAATGTGGAGTTGGTGGCATGTGAAACCCGCATGTGGAGCATTCGTTTGTGTGGGATGCTCTACCAGGTTCATTTCAGTCGTAGCCAAAGAAAGGGCACTAAGAATAGAGTGTGAAAACTGAGTTTCCTTGAGAGCTGCTTGGAAGCCTGATGGTGTGTGAAGTTAGTGAGCCAAATGGAGTTGTTCTCCCACAAGAACCACTCGGCTGATTCTTCTTCAATATGCCCTTCACCAACATGCAGTGTTTCCTTGATTGAATTAGCTCTCACACCAATATTTGCGTCTAGAGCCTTTGCTTTGAGGGCTATCTGAAAACGGCTGTGGCGCTGAAGTTGCCTGTGAATGTGGAGTTGGTGGCATGTGAAACCCGCATGTGGAGCATTCGTTTATGTGGGATGCTCTACCAGGTTCATTCCTAGATAATGCACTCAAAGGGCACTAAGCATAGAGTGTGAAAACTGAGTTTCCTTGAGAGCTGCTTGGAAGCCTGATGGTGTGTGAAGTTAGTGAGCCAAATGGAGTTGTTCTCCCACAAGAACCACTCGGCTGATCCTTCTTCAATATGCCCTTCACCAACATGCAGTGTTTCCTTGATTGAATTAGCTCTCACACCAATATTTGCGTCTAGAGCCTTTGCTTTGAGGGCTATCTGAAAACGGCTGTGGCGCTGAAGTTGCCTGTGAATGTGGAGTTGGTGGCATGTGAAACCCGCATGTGGAGCATTCGTTTGTGTGGGATGCTCTACCAGGTTCATTTCAGTCCTAGCCAAAGAAAGGGCACTAAGCATAGAGTGTGAAAACTGAGTTTCCTTGAGAGCTGCTTGGAAGCCTAATGGTGTGTGAAGTTAGTGAGCCAAATGGAGTTGTTCTCCCACAAGAACCACTAGGCTGATCCTTCTTCAATATGCCCTTCACCAACATGCAGTGTTTCCTTGATTGAATTAGCTCTCACACCAATATTTGCGTCTAGAGCCTTTGCATTGAGGGCTATCTGAAAATGGCTGTGGCGCTGAAGTTGCCTGTGAATGAGGAGTTGGTGGCATGTGAAACCCGCATGTGGAGCATTCGTTTGTGTGGGATGCTGACCAAGCTTCATTTCAGTCCTAGGCACTCAAACGGCACTAAGCATAGAGTGTGAAAACTGAGTTTCCTTGAGAGCTGCTTGGAAGCCTGATGGTGTGTGACGTTAGTGAGCCAAATGGAGTTGTTCTCCCACAAGAACCACTCGGCTGATCCTTCTTCAATATGCCCTTCACCAACATGCAGTGTTTCCTTGATTGAATTAGCTCTCACACCAATATTTGCGTCTAGAGCCTTTCAATTGAGGGCTATCTGAAAATGGCTGTGGCGCTGAAGTTGCCTGTGAATGTGGAGTTGGTGGCATGTGAAACCCGCATGTGGAGCATTCGTTTGTGTGGGATGCTCTACCAGGTTCATTCCTAGATAATGCACTCAAAGGGCACTAAGCATAGAGTGTGAAAACTGAGTTTCCTTGAGGGCTGTTTGGAAGCCTGATGGTGTGTGAAGTTAGTGAGCCAAATGGAGTTGTTCTCCCACAAGAAACACTCGGCTGATCCTTCTTCAATATGCCCTTCACCAACATGCAGTGTTTCCTTGATTGAATTAACTCTCACACCAATATTTGCGTCTAGAGCCTTTGCATTGAGTGCTATCTGTAAACGGCTGTGGCGCTGAATTTGCCCGTGAATGTGGAGTTGGTGGCATGTGAAACCCGCATGTGGAGCATTCGTTTGTGTGGGATGCTGACCAAGCTTCATTTCAGTCCTAGGCACTCAAACGGCACTAAGCATAGAGTGTGAAAACTGAGTTTCCTTGAGAGCTGCTTGGAAGCCTGATGGTGTGTGAAGTTAGTGAGCCAAATGGAGTTGTTCTTCCACAAGAACCACTCGGCTGATCCTTCTTCAATATGCCCTTCACCAACATGCAGTGTTTCCTTGATTGAATTAGCTCTCACACCAATATTTGCGTCTAGAGCCTTTGCATTGAGGGCTATCTGAAAACGGCTGTGGCGCTGAAGTTGCCTGTGAATGTGGAGTTGGTGGCATGTGAAACCCGCATGTGGAGAATTCGTTTGTGTGGGATGCTCTACCAGGTTCATTCCTAGATAATGCACTCAAAGGGCACTAAGCATAGAGTGTGAAAACTGAGTTTCCTTGAGAGCTGTTTGGAAGCCTGATGGTGTGTGAAGTTAGTGAGCCAAATGGAGTTGTTCTCCCACAAGAACCACTCGGCTGATCCTTCTTCAATATGCCCTTCACCAACATGCAGTGTTTCCTTGATTGAATTAACTCTCACACCAATATTTGCGTCTAGAGCCTTTGCATTGAGGGCTATCTGTAAACGGCTGTGGCGCTGAATTTGCCCGTGAATGTGGAGTTGGTGGCATGTGAAACCCGCATGTGGAGCATTCGTTTGTGTGGGATGCTCTACCAGGTTCATTTCAGTCGTAGCCAAAGAAAGGGCACTAAGCATAGAGTGTGAAAACTGAGTTTCCTTGAGAGCTGCTTGGAAGCCTGATGGTGTGTGAAGTTAGTGAGCCAAATGGAGTTGTTCTCCCACAAGAAACACTCGGCTGATCCTTCTTCAATATGCCCTTCACCAACATGCAGTGTTTCCTTGATTGAATTAACTCTCACACCAATATTTGCGTCTAGAGCCTTTGCATTGAGGGCTATCTGAAAATGGCTGTGGCGCTGAAGTTGCCTGAGAATGTGGAGTTGGTGGCATGTGAAACCCGCATGTAGAGCAGTCGTTTGTGTGGGATGCTCTACCAGGTTCATTTCAGTTCTAGGCACTCAAACGGCACTAAGCATAGAGTGTGAAAACTGAGTTTCCTTGAGAGCTGCTTGGAAGCCTGATGGTGTGTGACGTTAGTGAGCCCAATGGAGTTGTTCTCCCACGAGAACCACTCGGCTGATCCTTCTTCAATATGCCCTTCACCAACATGCAGTGTTTCCTTGATTGAATTAGCTCTCACACCAATATTTGCGTCTAGAGCCTTTGCATTGAGGGCTATCTGAAAACGGCTGTGGCGCTGAAGTTGCCTGTGAATGTGGAGTTGGTGGCATGTGAAACCCGCATGTGGAGCATTCGTTTATGTGGGATGCTCTACCAGGTTCATTCCTAGATAATGCACTCAAAGGGCACTAAGCACAGAGTGTGAAAACTGCGTTTCCTTGAGAGCTGCTTGGAAGCCTGATGGTGTGTGAAGTTAGTGAGCCAAATGGAGTTGTTCTCCCACAAGAACCACTCGGCTGATCCTTCTTCAATATGCCCTTCACCAACATGCAGTGTTTCCTTGATTGAATTAGCTCTCACACCAATATTTGCGTCTAGAGCCTTTGCATTGAGGGCTATCTGAAAACGGCTGTGGCGCTGAAGTTGCCTGTGAATGTGGAGTTGGTGGCATGTGAAACCCGCATGTGGAGCATTCGTTTGTGTGGGATGCTGACCAAGCTTCATTTCAGTCCTAGGCACTCAAAGGGCACTAAGCATAGAGTGTGAAAACTGAGTTTCCTTGAGAGCTGCTTGGAAGCCTGATGGTGTGTGAAGTTAGTGAGCCAAATGGAGTTGTTCTCCCACAAGAACCACTCGGCTGATCCTTCTTCAATATGCCCTTCACCATCATGCAGTGTTTCCTTGATTGAATTAGCTCTCACACCAATATTTGCGTCTAGAGCCTTTGCATTGAGGGCTATCTGAAAACGGCTGTGGCGCTGAAGTTGCCTGTGAATGTGGAGTTGGTGGCATGTGAAACCCGCATGTGGAGCATTCGTTTGTGTGGGATGCACTACCAGGTTCATTCCTAGATAATGCACTCAAACGGCACTAAGCATAGAGTGTGAAAACTGAGTTTCCTTGAGGGCTGCTTGGAAGCCTGATGGTGTGTGAAGTTAGTGAGCCAAATGGAGTTGTTCTCCCACAAGAACCACTCGGCTGATCCTTCTTCAATATGCCCTTCACCAACATGCAGTGTTTCCTTGATTGAATTAACTCTCACACCAATATTTGCGTCTAGAGCCTTTGCATTGAGGGCTATCTGTAAACGGCTGTGGCGCTGAATTTGCCTGTGAATGTGGAGTTGGTGGCATGTGAAACCCGCATGTGGAGCATTCGTTTGTGTGGGATGCTCTACCAGGTTCATTTCAGTCGTAGCCAAAGAAAGGGCACTAAGCATAGAGTGTGAAAACTGAGTTTCCTTGAGAGCTGCTTGGAAGCCTGATGGTGTGTGTAGTGAGCCAAATGGAGTTGTTCTCCCACAAGAACCACTCGGCTGATTCTTCTTCAATATGCCCTTCACCAACATGCAGTGTTTCCTTGATTGAATTAGCTCTCACACCAATATTTGCGTCTAGAGCCTTTGCTTTGAGGGCTATCTGAAAACGGCTGTGGCGCTGAAGTTGCCTGTGAATGTGGAGTTGGTGGCATGTGAAACCCGCATGTGGAGCATTCGTTTATGTGGGATGCTCTACCAGGTTCATTCCTAGATAATGCACTCAAAGGGCACTAAGCACAGAGTGTGAAAACTGCGTTTCCTTGAGAGCTGCTTGGAAGCCTAATGGTGTGTGAAGTTAGTGAGCCAAATGGAGTTGTTCTCCCACAAGAACCACTAGGCTGATCCTTCTTCAATATGCCCTTCACCAACATGCAGTGTTTCCTTGATTGAATTAGCTCTCACACCAATATTTGCGTCTAGAGCCTTTGCATTGAGGGCTATCTGAAAATGGCTGTGGCGCTGAAGTTGCCTGTGAATGAGGAGTTGGTGGCATGTGAAACCCGCATGTGGAGCATTCGTTTGTTTGGGATGCTGACCAAGCTTCATTTCAGTCCTAGGCACTCAAACGGCACTAAGCATAGAGTGTGAAAACTGAGTTTCCTTGAGAGCTGCTTGGAAGCCTGATGGTGTTTGACGTTAGTGAGCCAAATGGAGTTGTTCTCCCACAAGAACCACTCGGCTGATTCTTCTTCAATATGCCCTTCACCAACATGCAGTGTTTCCTTGATTGAATTAGCTCTCACACCAATATTTGCGTCTAGAGCCTTTGCATTGAGGGCTATCTGTAAACGGCTGTGGCGCTGAATTTGCCCGTGAATGTGGAGTTGGTGGCATGTGAAACCCGCATGTGGAGCATTCGTTTGTGTGGGATGCTCTACCAGGTTCATTTCAGTCGTAGCCAAAGAAAGGGCACTAAGCATAGAGTGTGAAAACTGAGTTTCCTTGAGAGCTGCTTGGAAGCCTGATGGTGTGTGAAGTTAGTGAGCCAAATGGAGTTGTTCTCCCACAAGAAACACTCGGCTGATCCTTCTTCAATATGCCCTTCACCAACATGCAGTGTTTCCTTGATTGAATTAACTCTCACACCAATATTTGCGTCTAGAGCCTTTGCATTGAGGGCTATCTGAAAATGGCTGTGGCGCTGAAGTTGCCTGAGAATGTGGAGTTGGTGGCATGTGAAACCCGCATGTAGAGCAGTCGTTTGTGTGGGATGCTCTACCAGGTTCATTTCAGTTCTAGGCACTCAAACGGCACTAAGCATAGAGTGTGAAAACTGAGTTTCCTTGAGAGCTGCTTGGAAGCCTGATGGTGTGTGACGTTAGTGAGCCCAATGGAGTTGTTCTCCCACGAGAACCACTCGGCTGATCCTTCTTCAATATGCCCTTCACCAACATGCAGTGTTTCCTTGATTGAATTAGCTCTCACACCAATATTTGCGTCTAGAGCCTTTGCATTGAGGGCTATCTGAAAACGGCTGTGGCGCTGAAGTTGCCTGTGAATGTGGAGTTGGTGGCATGTGAAACCCGCATGTGGAGCATTCGTTTATGTGGGATGCTCTACCAGGTTCATTCCTAGATAATGCACTCAAAGGGCACTAAGCACAGAGTGTGAAAACTGCGTTTCCTTGAGATCTGCTTGGAAGCCTGATGGTGTGTGAAGTTAGTGAGCCAAATGGAGTTGTTCTCCCACAAGAACCACTCGGCTGATCCTTCTTCAATATGCCCTTCACCAACATGCAGTGTTTCCTTGATTGAATTAGCTCTCACACCAATATTTGCGTCTAGAGCCTTTGCATTGAGGGCTATCTGAAAACGGCTGTGGCGCTGAAGTTGCCTGTGAATGTGGAGTTGGTGGCATGTGAAACCCGCATGTGGAGCATTCGTTTGTGTGGGATGCTGACCAAGCTTCATTTCAGTCCTAGGCACTCAAAGGGCACTAAGCATAGAGTGTGAAAACTGAGTTTCCTTGAGAGCTGCTTGGAAGCCTGATGGTGTGTGAAGTTAGTGAGCCAAATGGAGTTGTTCTCCCACAAGAACCACTCGGCTGATCCTTCTTCAATATGCCCTTCACCATCATGCAGTGTTTCCTTGATTGAATTAGCTCTCACACCAATATTTGCGTCTAGAGCCTTTGCATTGAGGGCTATCTGAAAACGGCTGTGGCGCTGAAGTTGCCTGTGAATGTGGAGTTGGTGGCATGTGAAACCCGCATGTGGAGCATTCGTTTGTGTGGGATGCACTACCAGGTTCATTCCTAGATAATGCACTCAAACGGCACTAAGCATAGAGTGTGAAAACTGAGTTTCCTTGAGGGCTGCTTGGAAGCCTGATGGTGTGTGAAGTTAGTGAGCCAAATGGAGTTGTTCTCCCACAAGAACCACTCGGCTGATCCTTCTTCAATATGCCCTTCACCAACATGCAGTGTTTCCTTGATTGAATTAACTCTCACACCAATATTTGCGTCTAGAGCCTTTGCATTGAGGGCTATCTGTAAACGGCTGTGGCGCTGAATTTGCCTGTGAATGTGGAGTTGGTGGCATGTGAAACCCGCATGTGGAGCATTCGTTTGTGTGGGATGCTCTACCAGGTTCATTTCAGTCGTAGCCAAAGAAAGGGCACTAAGCATAGAGTGTGAAAACTGAGTTTCCTTGAGAGCTGCTTGGAAGCCTGATGGTGTGTGTAGTGAGCCAAATGGAGTTGTTCTCCCACAAGAACCACTCGGCTGATTCTTCTTCAATATGCCCTTCACCAACATGCAGTGTTTCCTTGATTGAATTAGCTCTCACACCAATATTTGCGTCTAGAGCCTTTGCTTTGAGGGCTATCTGAAAACGGCTGTGGCGCTGAAGTTGCCTGTGAATGTGGAGTTGGTGGCATGTGAAACCCGCATGTGGAGCATTCGTTTATGTGGGATGCTCTACCAGGTTCATTCCTAGATAATGCACTCAAAGGGCACTAAGCACAGAGTGTGAAAACTGCGTTTCCTTGAGAGCTGCTTGGAAGCCTAATGGTGTGTGAAGTTAGTGAGCCAAATGGAGTTGTTCTCCCACAAGAACCACTAGGCTGATCCTTCTTCAATATGCCCTTCACCAACATGCAGTGTTTCCTTGATTGAATTAACTCTCACACCAATATTTGCGTCTAGAGCCTTTGCATTGAGGGCTATCTGAAAATGGCTGTGGCGCTGAAGTTGCCTGTGAATGAGGAGTTGGTGGCATGTGAAACCCGCATGTGGAGCATTCGTTTGTTTGGGATGCTGACCAAGCTTCATTTCAGTCCTAGGCACTCAAACGGCACTAAGCATAGAGTGTGAAAACTGAGTTTCCTTGAGAGCTGCTTGGAAGCCTGATGGTGTTTGACGTTAGTGAGCCAAATGGAGTTGTTCTCCCACAAGAACCACTCGGCTGATCCTTCTTCAATATGCCCTTCACCAACATGCAGTGTTTCCTTGATTGAATTAGCTCTCACACCAATATTTGCGTCTAGAGCCTTTGCATTGAGGGCTATCTGAAATTGGCTGTGGCGCTGAAGTTGCCTGTGAATGAGGAGTTGGTGGCATGTGAAACCCGCATGTGGAGCATTCGTTTGTGTGGGATGCTGACCAAGCTTCATTTCAGTCCTAGGCACACAATGAGCACTAAGCATAGAGTGTGAAAACTGAGTTTCCTTGAGAGCTGCTTGGAAGCCTGATGGTGTGTGACGTTAGTGAGCCAAATGGAGTTGTTCTCCCACAAGAACCACTCGGCTGATCCTTCTTCAATATGCCCTTCACCAACATGCAGTGTTTCCTTGATTGAATTAGCTCTCACACCAATATTTGCGTCTAGAGCCTTTGCTTTGAGGGCTATCTGAAAACGGCTGTGGCGCTGAAGTTGCCTGTGAATGTGGAGTTGGTGGCATGTGAAACCCGCATGTGGAGCATTCATTTATGTGGGATGCTCTCCAAGCTTCATTTCAGTCCTAGGCACAAAAAGGGCACTAAGCATAGAGTGTGAAAACTGAGTTTCCTTGAGAGCTGCTTGGAAGCCTGATGGTGTGTGAAGTTAGTGAGCCAAATGGAGTTGTTCTCCCACAAGAACCACTAGGCTGATCCTTCTTCAATATGCCCTTCACCAACATGCAGTGTTTCCTTGATTGAATTAGCTCTCACACCAATATTTGCGTCTAGAGCCTTTGCATTGAGGGCTATCTGAAAACGGCTGTGGCGCTGAAGTTGCCTGTGAATGAGGAGTTGGTGGCATGTGAAACCCGCATGTGGAGCATTCGTTTGTGTGGGATGCTGACCAAGCTTCCTTTCAGTCCTAGGCACTCAAACGGCACTAAGCATAGAGTGTGAAAACTGAGTTTCCTTGAGAGCTGTTTGGAAGCCTGATGGTGTGTGAAGTTAGTGAGCCAAATGGAGTTGTTCTCCCACAAGAACCACTCGGCTGATCCTTCTTCAATATGCCCTTCACCAACATGCAGTGTTTCCTTGATTGAATTAGCTCTCACACCAATATTTGCGTCTAGAGCCTTTGCATTGAGGGCTATCTGAAAATGGCTGTGGCGCTGAAGTTGCCTGTGAATGAGGAGTTGGTGGCATGTGAAACCCGCATGTGGAGCATTCGTTTGTGTGGGATGCTGACCAAGCTTCATTTCAGTCCTAGGCACTCAAACGGCACTAAGCATAGAGTGTGAAAACTGAGTTTCCTTGAGAGCTGCTTGGAAGCCTGATGGTGTGTGACGTTAGTGAGCCAAATGGAGTTGTTCTCCCACAAGAACCACTCGGCTGATCCTTCTTCAATATGCCCTTCACCAACATGCAGTGTTTCCTTGATTGAATTAGCTCTCACACCAATATTTGCGTCTAGAGCCTTTGCATTGAGGGCTATCTGAAAATGGTTGTGGCGCTGAAGTTGCCTGTGAATGTGGAGTTGGTGGCATGTGAAACCCGCATGTGGAGCATTCGTTTGTGTGGGATGCTCTACCAGGTTCATTCCTAGATAATGCACTCAAAGGGCACTAAGCATAGAGTGTGAAAACTGAGTTTCCTTGAGAGCTGCTTGGAAGCCTGATGGTGTGTGAAGTTAGTGAGCCAAATGGAGTTGTTCTCCCACAAGAACCACTAGGCTGATCCTTCTTCAATATGCCCTTCACCAACATGCAGTGTTTCCTTGATTGAATTAACTCTCACACCAATATTTGCGTCTAGAGCCTTTGCATTGAGGGCTATCTGTAAACGGCTGTGGCGCTGAATTTGCCCGTGAATGTGGAGTTGGTGGCATGTGAAACCCGCATGTGGAGCATTCGTTTGTGTGGGATGCTCTACCAGGTTCATTTCAGTCGTAGCCAAAGAAAGGGCACTAAGCATAGAGTGTGAAAACTGAGTTTCCTTGAGAGCTGCTTGGAAGTCTGATGGTGTGTGAAGTTAGTGAGCCAAATGGAGTTGTTCTCCCACAAGAACCACTCGGCTGATCCTTCTTCAATATGCCCTTCACCAACATGCAGTGTTTCCTTGATTGAATTAGCTCTCACACCAATATTTGCGTCTAGAGCCTTTGCTTTGAGGGCTATCTGAAAACGGCTGTGGCGCTGAAGTTGCCTGTGAATGTGGAGTTGGTGGCATGTGAAACCCGCATGTGGAGAATTCGTTTGTGTGGGATTCTCTACCATGTTCATTCCTAGATAATGCACTCAAAGGGCACTAAGCATAGAGTGTGAAAACTGAGTTTCCTTGAGAGCTGCTTGGAAGCCTGATGGTGTGTGACGTTAGAGAGCCAAATGGAGTTGTTCTCCCACAAGAACCACTCGGCTGATCCTTCTTCAATATGCCCTTCACCAACATGCAGTGTTTCCTTGATTGAATTAGCTCTCACACCAATATTTGCGTCTAGAGCCTTTGCATTGAGGGCTATCTGAAAACAGCTGTGGCGCTGAAGTTGCCTGTGAATGTGGAGTTGGTGGCATGTGAAACCCGCATGTGGAGCATTCATTTATGTGGGATGCTCTCCAAGCTTCATTTCAGTCCTAGGCACTCAAACGGCACTAAGCATAGAGTGTGAAAACTGAGTTTCCTTGAGAGCTGCTTGGAAGCCTGATGGTGTTTGACGTTAGTGAGCCAAATGGAGTTGTTCTCCCACAAGAACCACTCGGCTGATCCTTCTTCAATATGCCCTTCACCAACATGCAGTGTTTCCTTGATTGAATTAGCTCTCACACCAATATTTGCGCCTAGAGCCTTTGCATTGAGGGCTATCTGAAAACGGCTGTGGCGCTGAAGTTGCCTGTGAATGAGGAGTTGGTGGCATGTGAAACCCGCATGTGGAGCATTCGTTTGTGTGGGATGCTGACCAAGCTTCATTTCAGTCCTAGGCACTCAAACGGCACTAAGCATAGAGTGTGAAAACTGAGTTTCCTTGAGAGCTGCTTGGAAGCCTGATGGTGTGTGAAGTTAGTGAGCCAAATGGAGTTGTTCTCCCACAAGAACCACTCGGCTGATCCTTCTTCAATATGCCCTTCACCAACATGCAGTGTTTCCTTGATTGAATTATCTCTCACACCAATATTTGCGTCTAGAGCCTTTGCATTGAGGGCTATCTGAAAACGGCTGTGGCGCTGAAGTTGCCTGTGAATGTGGAGTTGGTGGCATGTGAAACCCGCATGTGGAGCATTCGTTTGTGTGGGATGCTCTACCAGGTTCATTTCAGTCGTAGCCAAAGAAAGGGCACTAAGCATAGAGTGTGAAAACTGAGTTTCCTTGAGAGCTGCTTGGAAGCCTGATGGTGTGTGACGTTAGTGAGCCAAATGGAGTTGTTCTCCCACAAGAACCACTCGGCTGATCCTTCTTCAATATGCCCTTCACCAACATGCAGTGTTTCCTTGATTGAATTAGCTCTCACACCAATATTTGCGTCTAGAGCCTTTGCATTGAGGGCTATCTGAAAACGGCTGTGGCGCTGAAGTTGCCTGTGAATGTGGAGTTGGTGGCATGTGAAACCCGCATGTGGAGCATTCATTTATGTGGGATGCTCTCCAAGCTTCATTTCAGTCCTAGGCACTCAAAGGGCACTAAGCATAGAGTGTGAAAACTGAGTTTCCTTGAGAGCTGCTTGGAAGCCTGATGGTGTTTGACGTTAGTGAGCCAAATGGAGTTGTTCTCCCACAAGAACCACTCGGCTGATCCTTCTTCAATATGCCCTTCACCAACATGCAGTGTTTCCTTGATTGAATTAGCTCTCACACCAATATTTGCGTCTAGAGCCTTTGCATTGAGGGCTATCTGAAAATGGCTGTGGCGCTGAAGTTGCCTGTGAATGAGGAGTTGGTGGCATGTGAAACCCGCATGTGGAGCATTCGTTTGTGTGGGATGCTGACCAAGCTTCATTTCAGTCCTAGGCACTCAAACGGCACTAAGCATAGAGTGTGAAAACTGAGTTTCCTTGAGAGCTGCTTGGAAGCCTGATGATGTGTGAAGTTAGTGAGCCAAATGGAGTTGTTCTTCCACAAGAACCGCTCGACTGATCCTTCTTCAATATGCCCTTCACCAACATGCAGTGTTTCCTTGATTGAATTAGCTCTCACACCAATATTTGCGTCTAGAGCCTTTGCATTGAGGGCTATCTGAAAACGGCTGTGGCGCTGAAGTTGCCTGTGAATGTGGAGTTGGTGGCATGTGAAACCCGCATGTGGAGCATTCGTTTGTGTGGGATGCTCTACCAGGTTCATTTCAGTCGTAGCCAAAGAAAGGGCACTAAGCATAGAGTGTGAAAACTGAGTTTCCTTGAGAGCTGCTTGGAAGCCTGATGGTGTGTGAAGTTAGTGAGCCAAATGGAGTTGTTCTCCCACAAGAACCACTCGGCTGATTCTTCTTCAATATGCCCTTCAGCAACATGCAGTGTTTCCTTGATTGAATTAGCTCTCACACCAATATTTGCGTCTAGAGCCTTTGCATTGAGGGCTATCTGAAAACGGCTGTGGCGCTGAAGTTGCCTGTGAATGTGGAGTTGGTGGCATGTGAAACCCGCATGTGGAGCATTCGTTTGTGTGGGATGCTGACCAAGCTTCATTTCAGTCCTAGGCACTCAAACGGCACTAAGCATAGAGTGTGAAAACTGAGTTTCCTTGAGAGCTGCTTGGAAGCCTGATGGTGTTTGACGTTAGTGAGCCAAATGGAGTTGTTCTCCCACAAGAACCACTCGGCTGATCCTTCTTCAATATGCCCTTCACCAACATGCAGTGTTTCCTTGATTGAATTATCTCTCACACCAATATTTGCGTCTAGAGCCTTTGCATTGAGGGCTATCTGAAAATGGCTGTGGCGCTGAAGTTGCCTGTGAATGAGGAGTTGGTGGCATGTGAAACCCGCATGTGGAGCATTCGCATGTGTGGGATGCTGACCAAGCTTCATTTCAGTCCTAGGCACACAATGAGCACTAAGCATAGAGTGTGAAAACTGAGTTTCCTTGAGAGCTGCTTGGAAGCCTGATGGTGTGTGACGTTAGTGAGCCAAATGGAGTTGTTCTCCCACAAGAACCACTCGGCTGATCCTTCTTCAATATGCCCTTCACCAACATGCAGTGTTTCCTTGATTGAATTAGCTCTCACACCAATATTTGCATCTAGAGCCTTTGCATTGAGGGTTATCTGAAAACGGCTGTGGCGCTGAAGTTGCCTGTGAATGTGGAGTTGGTGGCATGTGAAACCCGCATGTGGAGCATTCATTTATGTGGGATGCTCTCCAAGCTTCATTTCAGTCCTAGGCACAAAAAGGGCACTAAGCATAGAGTGTGAAAACTGAGTTTCCTTGAGAGCTGCTTGGAAGCCTGATGGTGTGTGAAGTTAGTGAGCCAAATGGAGTTGTTCTCCCACAAGAACCACTCGGCTGATCCTTCTTCAATATGCCCTTCACCAACATGCAGTGTTTCCTTGATTGAATTAGCTCTCACACCAATATTTGCGTCTAGAGCCTTTGCATTGAGGGCTATCTGAAAATGGTTGTGGCGCTGAAGTTGCCTGTGAATGTGGAGTTGGTGGCATGTGAAACCCGCATGTGGAGCATTCGTTTGTGTGGGATGCTGACCAAGCTTCATTTCAGTCCTAGGCACTCAAACGGCACTAAGCATAGAGTGTGAAAACTGAGTTTCCTTGAGAGCTGCTTGGAAGCCTGATGGTGTGTGAAGTTAGTGAGCCAAATGGAGTTGTTCTTCCACAAGAACCACTCGGCTGATCCTTCTTCAATATGCCCTTCACCAACATGCAGTGTTTCCTTGATTGAATTAGCTCTCACACCAATATTTGCGTCTAGAGCCTTTGCATTGAGGGCTATCTGAAAACGGCTGTGGCGCTGAAGTTGCCTGTGAATGTGGAGTTGGTGGCATGTGAAACCCGCATGTGGAGCATTCGTTTGTGTGGGATGCTCTACCAGGTCCATTTCAGTCCTAGCCATACAAAGGGCACTAAGCATAGAGTGTGAAAACTGAGTTTCCTTGAGAGCTGCTTGGAAGCCTGATGGTGTGTAAAGTTAGTGAGCCAAATGGAGTTGTTCTCCCACAAGAACCACTCGGCTGATCCTTCTTCAATATGCCCTTCACCAACATGCAGTGTTTCCTTGATTGAATTAGCTCTCACACCAATATTTGCGTCTAGAGCCTTTGCATTGAGGGCTATCTGAAAACGGCTGTGGCGCTGAAGTTGCCTGTGAATGTGGAGTTGGTGGCATGTGAAACCCGCATGTGGAGCATTCGTTTGTGTGGGATGCTCTACCAGGTTCATTTCAGTCGTAGCCAAAGAAAGGGCACTAAGCATAGAGTGTGAAAACTGAGTTTCCTTGAGAGCTGCTTGGAAGCCTAATGATGTGTGACGTTAGTGAGCCAAATGGAGTTGTTCTCCCACAAGAACCACTCGGCTGATCCTTCTTCAATATGCCCTTCACCAACATGCAGTGTTTCCTTGATTGAATTAGCTCTCACACCAATATTTGCGTCTAGAGCCTTTGCATTGAGGGCTATCTGAAAACGGCTGTGGCGCTGAAGTTGCCTGTGAATGTGGAGTTGGTGGCATGTGAAACCCGCATGTGGAGCATTCATTTATGTGGGTTGCTCTCCAAGCTTCATTTCAGTCCTAGGCACTCAAAGGGCACTAAGCATAGAGTGTGAAAACTGAGTTTCCTTGAGAGCTGCTTGGAAGCCTGATGGTGTGTGAAGTTAGTGAGCCAAATGGAGTTGTTCTCCCACAAGAACCACTCGGCTGATCCTTCTTCAATATGCCCTTCACCAACATGCAGTGTTTCCTTGATTGAATTAGCTCTCACACCAATATTTGCGTCTAGAGCCTTTGCATTGAGGGCTATCTGAAAACGGCTGTGGCGCTGAAGTTGCCTGTGAATGAGGAGTTGGTGGCATGTGAAACCCGCATGTGGAGCATTCGTTTGTGTGGGATGCTCTACCAGGTTCATTTCAGTCCTAGCCATACAAAGGGCACTAAGCATAGAGTGTGAAAACTGAGTTTCCTTGAGAGCTGCTTGGAAGCCTGATGGTGTGTGAAGTTAGTGAGCCAAATGGAGTTGTTCTCCCACAAGAACCACTCGGCTGCTCCTTCTTCAATATGCCCTTCACCAACATGCAGTGTTTCCTTGATTGAATTAGCTCTCACACCAATATTTGCGTCTAGAGCCTTTGCTTTGAGGGCTATCTGAAAACGGCTGTGGCGCTGAAGTTGCCTGTGAATGTGGAGTTGGTGGCATGTGAAACGCGCATGTGGAGCATTCGTTTCTGTGGGATGCTCTACCAGGTTCATTCCTAGATAATGCACTCAAAGGGCACTAAGCACAGAGTGTGAAAACTGCGTTTCCTTGAGAGCTGCTTGGAAGCCTGATGGTGTGTGAAGTTAGTGAGCCAAATGGAGTTGTTCTCCCACAAGAACCACTCGGCTGATCCTTCTTCAATATGCCCTTCACCAACATGCAGTGTTTCCTTGATTGAATTAGCTCTCACACCAATATTTGCGTCTAGAGCCTTTGCATTGAGGGCTATCTGAAAACGGCTGTGGCGCTGAAGTTGCCTGTGAATGTGGAGTTGGTGGCATGTGAAACCCGCATGTGGAGCATTCGTTTGTGTGGGATGCTCTACCAGGTTCATTTCAGTCCTAGCCAAAGAAAGGGCACTAAGCATAGAGTGTGACAACTGAGTTTCCTTGAGAGCTGCTTGGAAGCCTGATGGTGTGTGAAGTTAGTGAGCCAAATGGAGTTGTTCTCCCACAAGAACCACTCGGCTGATCCTTCTTCAATATGCCCTTCACCAACATGCAGTGTTTCCTTGATTGAATTAGCTCTCACACCAATATTTGCGTCTAGAGCCTTTGCATTGAGGGCTATCTGAAAACGGCTGTGGCGCTGAAGTTGCCTGTGAATGAGGAGTTGGTGGCATGTGAAACCCGCATGTGGAGCATTCGTTTCTGTGGGATGCTGACCAAGCATCATTTCAGTCCTAGGCACTCAAACGGGCACTAAGCATAGAGTGTGAAAACTGAGTTTCCTTGAGAGCTGCTTGGAAGCCTGATGGTGTGTGAAGTTAGTGAGCCAAATGGAGTTGTTCTTCCACAAGAACCACTCGGCTGATCCTTCTTCAATATGCCCTTCACCAACATGCAGTGTTTCCTTGATTGAATTAGCTCTCACACCAATATTTGCGTCTAGAGCCTTTGCATTGAGGGCTATCTGAAAACGGCTGTGGCGCTGAAGTTGCCTGTGAATGTGGAGTTGGTGGCATGTGAAACCCGCATGTGGAGCATTCGTTTGTGTGGGATGCTCTACCAGGTTCATTTCAGGCCTAGCCATACAAAGGGCACTAAGCATAGAGTGTGAAAACTGAGTTTCCTTGAGAGCTGCTTGGAAGCCTGATGGTGTGTGAAGTTAGTGAGCCAAATGGAGTTGTTCTCCCACAAGAACCACTCTGCTGATCCTTCTTCAATATGCCCTTCACCAACATGCAGTGTTTCCTTGATTGAATTAGCTCTCACACCAATATTTGCGTCTAGAGCCTTTGCTTTGAGGGCTCTCTGAAAACGGCTGTGGCGCTGAAGTTGCCTGTGAATGTGGAGTTGGTGGCATGTGAAACGCGCATGTGGAGCATTCGTTTCTGTGGGATGCTCTACCAGGTTCATTCCTAGATAATGCACTCAAAGGGCACTAAGCACAGAGTGTTAAAACTGCGTTTCCTTGAGAGCTGCTTGGAAGCCTGATGGTGTGTGAAGTTAGTGAGCCAAATGGAGTTGTTCTCCCACAAGAACCACTCGGCTGATCCTTCTTCAATATGCCCTTCACCAACATGCAGTGTTTCCTTGATTGAATTAGCTCTCACACCAATATTTGCGTCTAGAGCCTTTGCATTGAGGGTTATCTGAAAACGGCTGTGGCGCTGAAGTTGCCTGTGAATGTGGAGTTGGTGGCATGTGAAACCCGCATGTGGAGCATTCGTTTGTGTGGGATGCTCTACCAGGTTCATTTCAGTCCTAGCCAAAGAAAGGGCACTAAGCATAGAGTGTGAAAACTGAGTTTCCTTGAGAGCTGCTTGGAAGCCTGATGGTGTGTGAAGTTAGTGAGCCAAATGGAGTTGTTCTCCCACAAGAACCACTCGGCTGATCCTTCTTCAATATGCCCTTCACCAACATGCAGTGTTTCCTTGATTGAATTAGCTCTCACACCAATATTTGCGTCTAGAGCCTTTGCATTGAGGGCTATCTGAAAATGGCTGTGGCGCTGAAGTTTCCTGTGAATGAGGAGTTGGTGGCATGTGAAACCCGCATGTGGAGCATTCATTTATGTGGGATGCTGACCAAGCTTCATTTCAGTCCTAGGCACACAAAGAGCACTAAGCATAGAGTGTGAAAACTGAGTTTCCTTGAGAGCTGCTTGGAAGCCTGATGGTGCGTGACGTTAGTGAGCCAAATGCAGTTGTTCTCCCACAAGAACCACTCGGCTGATCCTTCTTCAATATGCCCTTCACCAACATGCAGTGTTTCCTTGATTGAATTAGCTCTCACACCAATATTTGCGTCTAGAGCCTTTGCATTGAGGGCTATCTGAAAACGGCTGTGGCGCTGAAGTTGCCTGTGAATGTGGAGTTGGTGGCATGTGAAACCCGCATGTGGAGCATTCGTTTGTGTGGGATGCTCTACCAGGTTCATTTCAGGCCTAGCCATACAAAGGGCACTAAGCATAGAGTGTGAAAACTGAGTTTCCTTGAGAGCTGCTTGGAAGCCTGATGGTGTGTGAAGTTAGTGAGCCAAATGGAGTTGTTCTCCCACAAGAACCACTCTGCTGATCCTTCTTCAATATGCCCTTCACCAACATGCAGTGTTTCCTTGATTGAATTAGCTCTCACACCAATATTTGCGTCTAGAGCCTTTGCTTTGAGGGCTCTCTGAAAACGGCTGTGGCGCTGAAGTTGCCTGTGAATGTGGAGTTGGTGGCATGTGAAACGCGCATGTGGAGCATTCGTTTCTGTGGGATGCTCTACCAGGTTCATTCCTAGATAATGCACTCAAAGGGCACTAAGCACAGAGTGTTAAAACTGCGTTTCCTTGAGAGCTGCTTGGAAGCCTGATGGTGTGTGAAGTTAGTGAGCCAAATGGAGTTGTTCTCCCACAAGAACCACTCGGCTGATCCTTCTTCAATATGCCCTTCACCAACATGCAGTGTTTCCTTGATTGAATTAGCTCTCACACCAATATTTGCGTCTAGAGCCTTTGCATTGAGGGTTATCTGAAAACGGCTGTGGCGCTGAAGTTGCCTGTGAATGTGGAGTTGGTGGCATGTGAAACCCGCATGTGGAGCATTCGTTTGTGTGGGATGCTCTACCAGGTTCATTTCAGTCCTAGCCAAAGAAAGGGCACTAAGCATAGAGTGTGAAAACTGAGTTTCCTTGAGAGCTGCTTGGAAGCCTGATGGTGTGTGAAGTTAGTGAGCCAAATGGAGTTGTTCTCCCACAAGAACCACTCGGCTGATCCTTCTTCAATATGCCCTTCACCAACATGCAGTGTTTCCTTGATTGAATTAGCTCTCACACCAATATTTGCGTCTAGAGCCTTTGCATTGAGGGCTATCTGAAAATGGCTGTGGCGCTGAAGTTTCCTGTGAATGAGGAGTTGGTGGCATGTGAAACCCGCATGTGGAGCATTCGTTTGTGTGGGATGCTGACCAAGCTTCATTTCAGTCCTAGGCACACAAAGAGCACTAAGCATAGAGTGTGAAAACTGAGTTTCCTTGAGAGCTGCTTGGAAGCCTGATGGTGCGTGACGTTAGTGAGCCAAATGCAGTTGTTCTCCCACAAGAACCACTCGGCTGATCCTTCTTCAATGTGCCCTTCACCAACATGCAGTGTTTCCTTGATTGAATTAGCTCTCACACCAATATTTGCGTCTAGAGCCTTTGCATTGAGGGCTATCTGAAAACGGCTGTGGCGCTGAAGTTGCCTGTGAATGTGGAGTTGGTGGCATGTGAAACCCGCATGTGGAGCATTCGTTTATGTGGGATGCTCTCCAAGCTTCATTTCAGTCCTAGGCACAAAAAGGGCACTAAGCATAGAGTGTGAAAACTGAGTTTCCTTGAGAGCTGCTTGGAAGCCTGATGGTGTGTGACGTTAGTGAGCCAAATGGAGTTGTTCTCCCACAAGAACCACTCGGCTGATCCTTCTTCAATATGCCCTTCACCAACATGCAGTGTTTCCTTGATTGAATTAGCTCTCACACCAATATTTGCGTCTAGAGCCTTTGCTTTGAGGACTATCTGAAAACGGCTGTGGCGCTGAAGTTGCCTGTGAATGTGGAGTTGGTGGCATGTGAAACCCGCATGTGGAGCATTCGTTTGTGTGGGATGCTCTACCAGGTTCATTCTTAGATAATGCACTCAAAGGGCACTAAGCATAGAGTGTGAAAACTGAGTTTCCTTGAGAGCTGCTTGGAAGCCTGATGGTGTGTGACGTTAGTGAGCCAAATGGAGTTGTTCTCCCACAAGAACCACTCGGCTGATCCTTCTTCAATATGCCCTTCACCAACATGCAGTGTTTCCTTGATTGAATTAGCTCTCACACCAATATTTGCGTCTAGAGCCTTTGCATTGAGGGCTATCTGAAAATGGCTGTGGCGCTGAAGTTGCCTGTGAATGTGGAGTTGGTGGCATGTGAAACCCGCATGTGGAGCATTCGTTTGTGTGGGATGCTCTACCAGGTTCATTCTTAGATAATACACTCAAAGGGCACTAAGCATAGAGTGTGAAAACTGAGTTTCCTTGAGAGCTGCTTGGAAGCCTGATGGTGTGTGACGTTAGTGAGCCAAATGGAGTTGTTCTCCCACAAGAACCACTCGGCTGATCCTTCTTCAATATGCCCTTCACCAACATGCAGTGTTTCCTTGATTGAATTAGCTCTCACACCAATATTTGCGTCTAGAGCCTTTGCATTGAGGGCTATCTGAAAACGGCTGTGGCGCTGAAGTTGCCTGTGAATGTGGAGTTGGTGGCATGTGAAACCCGCATGTGGAGCATTCGTTTGTGTGGGATGCTCTACCAGTTCATTTCAGTCGTAGCCAAAGAAAGGGCACTAAGCATAGAGTGTGAAAACTGAGTTTCCTTGAGAGCTGCTTGGAAGCCTGATGGTGTGTGACGTTAGTGAGCCAAATGGAGTTGTTCTCCCACAAGAACCACTCGGCTGATCCTTCTTCAATATGCCCTTCACCAACATGCAGTGTTTCCTTGATTGAATTAGCTCTCACACCAATATTTGCGTCTAGAGCCTTTGCATTGAGGGCTATCTGAAAACGGCTGTGGCGCTGAAGTTGCCTGTGAATGTGGAGTTGGTGGCATGTGAAACCCGCATGTGGAGCATTCATTTATGTGGGATGCTCTCCAAGCTTCATTTCAGTCCTAGGCACTCAAAGGGCACTAAGCATAGAGTGTGAAAACTGAGTTTCCTTGAGAGCTGCTTGGAAGCCTGATGGTGTGTGAAGTTAGTGAGCCAAATGGAGTTGTTCTCCCACAAGAACCACTCGGCTGATCCTTCTTCAATATGCCCTTCACCAACATGCAGTGTTTCCTTGATTGAATTAGCTCTCACACCAATATTTGCGTCTAGAGCCTTTGCATTGAGGGCTATCTGAAAACGGCTGTGGCGCTGAAGTTGCCTGTGAATGAGGAGTTGGTGGCATGTGAAACCCGCATGTGGAGCATTCGTTTGTGTGGGATGCTGACCAAGCTTCATTTCAGTCCTAGGCACTCAAACAGCACTAAGCATAGAGTGTGAAAACTGAGTTTCCTTGAGAGCTGCTTGGAAGCCTGATGGTGTGTGAAGTTAGTGAGCCAAATGGAGTTGTTCTTCCACAAGAACCACTCGGCTGATCCTTCTTCAATATGCCCTTCACCAACATGCAGTGTTTCCTTGATTGAATTAGCTCTCACACCAATATTTGCGTCTAGAGCCTTTGCATTGAGGGCTATCTGAAAACGGCTGTGGCGCTGAAGTTGCCTGTGAATGTGGAGTTGGTGGCATGTGAAACCCGCATGTGGAGCATTCGTTTGTGTGGGATGCTCTACCAGGTTCATTTCAGGCCTAGCCATACAAAGGGCACTAAGCATAGAGTGTGAAAACTGAGTTTCCTTGAGAGCTGCTTGGAAGCCTGATGGTGTGTGAAGTTAGTGAGCCAAATGGAGTTGTTCTCCCACAAGAACCACTCGGCTGATCCTTCTTCAATATGCCCTTCACCAACATGCAGTGTTTCCTTGATTGAATTAGCTCTCACACCAATATTTGCGTCTAGAGCCTTTGCTTTGAGGGCTATCTGAAAACGGCTGTGGCGCTGAAGTTGCCTGTGAATGTGGAGTTGGTGGCATGTGAAAACGCGCATGTGGAGCATTCGTTTCTGTGGATGCTCTACCAGGTTCATTCCTAGATAATGCACTCAAAGGGCACTAAGCACAGAGTGTGAAAACTGCGTTTCCTTGAGAGCTGCTTGGAAGCCTGATGGTGTGTGAAGTTAGTGAGCCAAATGGAGTTGTTCTCCCACAAGAACCACTCGGCTGATCCTTCTTCAATATGCCCTTCACCAACATGCAGTGTTTCCTTGATTGAATTAGCTCTCACACCAATATTTGCGTCTAGAGCCTTTGCATTGAGGGCTATCTGAAAATGGCTGTGGCGCTGAAGTTGCCTGTGAATGTGGGGTTGGTGGCATGTGAAACCCGCATGTGGAGCATTCGTTTGTGTGGGATGCTGACCAAACTTCATTTCAGTCCTAGCCATACAAAGGGCACTAAGCATAGAGTGTGAAAACTGAGTTTCCTTGAGAGCTGCTTGGAAGCCTGATGGTGTGTGAAGTTAGTGAGCCAAATGGAGTTGTTCTCCCACAAGAACCACTCGGCTGATCCTTCTTCAATATGCCCTTCACCAACATGCAGTGTTTCCTTGATTGAATTAGCTCTCACACCAATATTTGCGTCTAGAGCCTTTGCATTGAGGGCTATCTGAAAACGGCTGTGGCGCTGAAGTTGCCTGTGAATGTGGAGTTGGTGGCATGTGAAACCCGCATGTGGAGCATTCGTTTGTGTGGGATGCTCTACCAGGTTCATTTCAGTCCTAGCCAAAGAAAGGGCACTAAGCATAGAGTGTGAAAACTGAGTTTCCTTGAGAGCTGCTTGGAAGCCTGATGGTGTGTGAAGTTAGTGAGCCAAATGGAGTTGTTCTCCCACAAGAACCACTCGGCTGATCCTTCTTCAATATGCCCTTCACCAACATGCAGTGTTTCCTTGATTGAATTAGCTCTCACACCAATATTTGCGTCTAGAGCCTTTGCATTGAGGGCTATCTGAAAATGGCTGTGGCGCTGAAGTTGTCTGTGAATGAGGAGTTGGTGACATGTGAAACCCGCATGTGGAGCATTCGTTTGTGTGGGATGCTGACCAAGCTTCATTTCAGTCGTAGGCACACAAACGGCACTAAGCATAGAGTGTGAAAACTGAGTTTCCTTGAGAGCTGCTTGGAAGCCTGATGGTGTTTGATGTTAGTGAGCCAAATGGAGTTGTTCTCCCACAAGAACCACTCGGCTGATCCTTCTTCAATATGCCCTTCACCAACATGCAGTGTTTTCCTTGATTGAATTAGCTCTCACACCAATATTTGCGTCTAGAGCCTTTGCATTGAGGGCTATCTGAAAATGGCTGTGGCGCTGAAGTTGCCTGTGAATGAGGAGTTGGTGGCATGTGAAACCCGCATGTGGAGCATTCGTTTGTGTGGGATGCTGACCAAGCTTCATTTCAGTCCTAGGCACACAAAGAGCACTAAGCATAGAGTGTGAAACTGAGTTTCCTTGAGAGCTGCTTGGAAGCCTGATGGTGTGTGACGTTAGTGAGCCAAATGGAGTTGTTCTCCCACAAGAACCACTCGGCTGATCCTTCTTCAATATGCCCTTCACCAACATGCAGTGTTTCCTTGATTGAATTAGCTCTCACACCAATATTTGCGTCTAGAGCCTTTGCATTGAGGGCTATCTGAAAACGGCTGTGGCGCTGAAGTTGCCTGTGAATGTGGAGTTGGTGGCATGTGAAACCCGCATGTGGAGCATTCATTTATGTGGGATGCTCTCCAAGCTTCATTTCAGTCCTAGGCACAAAAAGGGCACTAAGCATAGAGTGTGAAAACTGAGTTTCCTTGAGAGCTGCTTGGAAGCCTGATGGTGTGTGAAGTTAGTGAGCCAAATGGAGTTGTTCTCCCACAAGAACCACTCGGCTGATCCTTCTTCAATATGCCCTTCACCAACATGCAGTGTTTCCTTGATTGAATTAGCTCTCACACCCAATATTTGCGTCTAGAGCCTTTGCATTGAGGGCTATCTGAAAATGGCTGTGGCGCTGAAGTTGCCTGTGAATGTGGAGTTGGTGGCATGTGAAACCCGCATGTGGAGCATTCGTTTGTGTGGGATGCTGACCAAGCTTCATTTCAGTCCTAGGCACTCAAACGGCACTAAGCATAGAGTGTGAAAACTGAGTTTCCTTGAGAGCTGCTTGGAAGCCTGATGGTGTGTGAAGTTAGTGAGCCAAATGGAGTTGTTCTTCCACAAGAACCACTCGGCTGATCCTTCTTCAATATGCCCTTCACCAACATGCAGTGTTTCCTTGATTGAATTAGCTCTCACACCAATATTTGCGTCTAGAGCCTTTGCATTGAGGGCTATCTGAAAACGGCTGTGGCGCTGAAGTTGCCTGTGAATGTGGAGTTGGTGGCATGTGAAACCCGCATGTGGAGCATTCGTTTGTGTGGGATGCTCTATCCAGGTTCATTCCTAGATAATGCACTCAAAGGGCACTAAGCACAGAGTGTGAAAACTGCGTTTCCTTGAGAGCTGCTTGGAAGCCTGATGGTGTGTGAAGTTAGTGAGCCAAATGGAGTTGTTCTCCCACAAGAACCACTCGGCTGATCCTTCTTCAATATGCCCTTCACCAACATGCAGTGTTTCCTTGATTGAATTAGCTCTCACACCAATATTTGCGTCTAGAGCCTTTGCATTGAGGGCTATCTGAAAATGGCTGTGGCGCTGAAGTTGCCTGTGAATGTGGAGTTGGTGGCATGTGAAACCGCATGTGGAGCATTCGTTTGTGTGGGATGCTGACCAAACTTCATTTCAGTCCTAGCCATACAAAGGGCACTAAGCATAGAGTGTGAAAACTGAGTTTCCTTGAGAGCTGCTTGGAAGCCTGATGGTGTGTGAAGTTAGTGAGCCAAATGGAGTTGTTCTCCCACAAGAACCACTCGGCTGATCCTTCTTCAATATGCCCTTCACCAACATGCAGTGTTTCCTTGATTGAATTAGCTCTCACACCAATATTTGCATCTAGAGCCTTTGCATTGAGGGCTATCTGAAAACGGCTGTGGCGCTGAAGTTGCCTGTGAATGTGGAGTTGGTGGCATGTGAAACCCGCATGTGGAGCATTCGTTGTGTGGGATGCTCTACCAGGTTCATTTCAGTCCTAGCCAAAGAAAGGGCACTAAGCATAGAGTGTGAAAACTGAGTTTCCTTGAGAGCTGCTTGGAAGCCTGATGGTGTGTGAAGTTAGTGAGCCAAATGGAGTTGTTCTCCCACAAGAACCACTCGGCTGATCCTTCTTCAATATGCCCTTCACCAACATGCAGTGTTTCCTTGATTGAATTAGCTCTCACACCAATATTTGCGTCTAGAGCCTTTGCATTGAGGGCTATCTGAAAATGGCTGTGGCGCTGAAGTTGTCTGTGAATGAGGAGTTGGTGACATGTGAAACCCGCATGTGGAGCATTCGTTTGTGTGGGATGCTGACCAAGCTTCATTTCAGTCCTAGGCACACAAACGGCACTAAGCATAGAGTGTGAAAACTGAGTTTCCTTGAGAGCTGCTTGGAAGCCTGATGGTGTTTGATGTTAGTGAGCCAAATGGAGTTGTTCTCCCACAAGAACCACTCGGCTGATCCTTCTTCAATATGCCCTTCACCAACATGCAGTGTTTCCTTGATTGAATTAGCTCTCACACCAATATTTGCGTCTAGAGCCTTTGCATTGAGGGCTATCTGAAAATGGCTGTGGCGCTGAAGTTGCCTGTGAATGAGGAGTTGGTGGCATGTGAAACCCGCATGTGGAGCATTTCGTTTGTGTGGGATGCTGACCAAGCTTCATTTCAGTCCTAGGCACACAAAGAGCACTAAGCATAGAGTGTGAAAACTGAGTTTCCTTGAGAGCTGCTTGGAAGCCTGATGGTGTGTGACGTTAGTGAGCCAAATGGAGTTGTTCTCCACAAGAACCACTCGGCTGATCCTTCTTCAATATGCCCTTCACCAACATGCAGTGTTTCCTTGATTGAATTAGCTCTCACACCAATATTTGCGTCTAGAGCCTTTGCATTGAGGGCTATCTGAAAACGGCTGTGGCGCTGAAGTTGCCTGTGAATGTGGAGTTGGTGGCATGTGAAACCCGCATGTGGAGCATTCATTTATGTGGGATGCTCTCCAAGCTTCATTTCAGTCCTAGGCACAAAAAGGGCACTAAGCATAGAGTGTGAAAAACTGAGTTTCCTTGAGAGCTGCTTGGAAGCCTGATGGTGTGTGAAGTTAGTGAGCCAAATGGAGTTGTTCTCCCACAAGAACCACTCGGCTGATCCTTCTTCAATATGCCCTTCACCAACATGCAGTGTTTCCTTGATTGAATTAGCTCTCACACCAATATTTGCGTCTAGAGCCTTTGCATTGAGGGCTATCTGAAAATGGCTGTGGCGCTGAAGTTGCCTGTGAATGTGGAGTTGGTGGCATGTGAAACCCGCATGTGGAGCATTCGTTTGTGTGGGATGCTGACCAAGCTTCATTTCAGTCCTAGGCACTCAAACGGCACTAAGCATAGAGTGTGAAAACTGAGTTTCCTTGAGAGCTGCTTGGAAGCCTGATGGTGTGTGAAGTTAGTGAGCCAAATGGAGTTGTTCTTCCACAAGAACCACTCGGCTGATCCTTCTTCAATATGCCCTTCACCAACATGCAGTGTTTCCTTGATTGAATTAGCTCTCACACCAATATTTGCGTCTAGAGCCTTTGCATTGAGGGCTATCTGAAAACGGCTGTGGCGCTGAAGTTGCCTGTGAATGTGGAGTTGGTGGCATGTGAAACCCGCATGTGGAGCATTCGTTTGTGTGGGATGCTCTACCAGGTTCATTCCTAGATAATGCACTCAAAGGGCACTAAGCACAGAGTGTGAAAACTGCGTTTCCTTGAGAGCTGCTTGGAAGCCTGATGGTGTGTGAAGTTAGTGAGCCAAATGGAGTTGTTCTCCCACAAGAACCACTCGGCTGATCCTTCTTCAATATGCCCTTCACCAACATGCAGTGTTTCCTTGATTGAATTAGCTCTCACACCAATATTTGCGTCTAGAGCCTTTGCATTGAGGGCTATCTGAAAATGGCTGTGGCGCTGAAGTTGCCTGTGAATGTGGAGTTGGTGGCATGTGAAACCCGCATGTGGAGCATTCGTTTGTGTGGGATGCTGACCAAACTTCATTTCAGTCCTAGCCATACAAAGGGCACTAAGCATAGAGTGTGAAAACTGAGTTTCCTTGAGAGCTGCTTGGAAGCCTGATGGTGTGTGAAGTTAGTGAGCCAAATGAGTTGTTCTCCCACAAGAACCACTCGGCTGATCCTTCTTCAATATGCCCTTCACCAACATGCAGTGTTTCCTTGATTGAATTAGCTCTCACACCAATATTTGCATCTAGAGCCTTTGCATTGAGGGCTATCTGAAAACGGCTGTGGCGCTGAAGTTGCCTGTGAATGTGGAGTTGGTGGCATGTGAAACCCGCATGTGGAGCATTCGTTTGTGTGGGATGCTCTACCAGGTTCATTTCAGTCCTAGCCAAAGAAAGGGCACTAAGCATAGAGTGTGAAAACTGAGTTTCCTTGAGAGCTGCTTGGAAGCCTGATGGTGTGTGAAGTTAGTGAGCCAAATGGAGTTGTTCTCCCACAAGAACCACTCGGCTGATCCTTCTTCAATATGCCCCTTCACCAACATGCAGTGTTTCCTTGATTGAATTAGCTCTCACACCAATATTTGCGTCTAGAGCCCTTTGCATTGAGGGCTATCTGAAAATGGCTGTGGCGCTGAAGTTGTCTGTGAATGAGGAGTTGGTGACATGTGAAACCCGCATGTGGAGCATTCGTTTGTGTGGGATGCTGACCAAGCTTCATTTCAGTCCTAGGCACACAAACGGCACTAAGCATAGAGTGTGAAAACTGAGTTTCCTTGAGAGCTGCTTGGAAGCCTGATGGTGTTTGATGTTAGTGAGCCAAATGGAGTTGTTCTCCCACAAGAACCACTCGGCTGATCCTTCTTCAATATGCCCTTCACCAACATGCAGTGTTTCCTTGATTGAATTAGCTCTCACACCAATATTTGCGTCTAGAGCCTTTGCATTGAGGGCTATCTGAAAATGGCTGTGGCGCTGAAGTTGCCTGTGAATGAGGAGTTGGTGGCATGTGAAACCCGCATGTGGAGCATTCGTTTGTGTGGGATGCTGACCAAGCTTCATTTCAGTCCTAGGCACACAAAGAGCACTAAGCATAGAGTGTGAAAACTGAGTTTCCTTGAGAGCTGCTTGGAAGCCTGATGGTGTGTGACGTTAGTGAGCCAAATGGAGTTGTTCTCCCACAAGAACCACTCGGCTGATCCTTCTTCAATATGCCCTTCACCAACATGCAGTGTTTCCTTGATTGAATAGCTCTCACACCAATATTTGCGTCTAGAGCCTTTGCATTGAGGGCTATCTGAAAACGGCTGTGGCGCTGAAGTTGCCTGTGAATGTGGAGTTGGTGGCATGTGAAACCCGCATGTGGAGCATTCATTTATGTGGATGCTCTCGAAGCTTCATTTCAGTCCTAGGCACAAAAAGGGCACTAAGCATAGAGTGTGAAAACTGAGTTTCCTTGAGAGCTGCTTGGAAGCCTGATGGGTGTGTGAAGTTAGTGAGCCAAATGGAGTTGTTCTCCCACAAGAACCACTCGAGCTGATCCTTCTTCAATATGCCCTTCACCAACATGCAGTGTTTCCTTGATTGAATTAGCTCTCACACCAATATTTGCGTCTAGAGCCTTTGCATTGAGGGCTATCTGAAAATGGCTGTGGCGCTGAAGTTGCCTGTGAATGTGGAGTTGGTGGCATGTGAAACCCGCATGTGGAGCATTCGTTTGTGTGGGATGCTGACCAAGCTTCATTTCAGTCCTAGGCACTCAAACGGCACTAAGCATAGAGTGTGAAAACTGAGTTTCCTTGAGAGCTGCTTGGAAGCCTGATGGTGTGTGAAGTTAGTGAGCCAAATGGAGTTGTTCTTCCACAAGAACCACTCGGCTGATCCTTCTTCAATATGCCCTTCACCAACATGCAGTGTTTCCTTGATTGAATTAGCTCTCACACCAATATTTGCGTCTAGAGCCTTTGCATTGAGGGCTATCTGAAAACGGCTGTGGCGCTGAAGTTGCCTGTGAATGTGGAGTTGGTGGCATGTGAAACCCGCATGTGGAGCATTCGTTTGTGTGGGATGCTCTACCAGGTTCATTCCTAGATAATGCACTCAAAGGGCACTAAGCACAGAGTGTGAAAACCTGCGTTTCCCTTGAGAGCTGCTTGGAAGCCTGATGGTGTGTGAAGTTAGTGAGCCAAATGGAGTTGTTCTCCCACAAGAACCACTCGGCTGATCCTTCTTCAATATGCCCTTCACCAACATGCAGTGTTTCCTTGATTGAATTAGCTCTCACACCAATATTTGCGTCTAGAGCCTTTGCATTGAGGGCTATCTGAAAATGGCTGTGGCGCTGAAGTTGCCTGTGAATGTGGAGTTGGTGGCATGTGAAACCCGCATGTGGAGCATTCGTTTGTGTGGGATGCTGACCAAACTTCATTTCAGTCCTAGCCATACAAAGGGCACTAAGCATAGAGTGTGAAAACTGAGTTTCCTTGAGAGCTGCTTGGAAGCCTGATGGTGTGTGAAGTTAGTGAGCCAAATGGAGTTGTTCTCCCACAAGAACCACTCGGCTGATCCTTCTTCAATATGCCCTTCACCAACATGCAGTGTTTCCTTGATTGAATTAGCTCTCACACCAATATTTGCATCTAGAGCCTTTGCATTGAGGGCTATCTGAAAACGGCTGTGGCGCTGAAGTTGCCTGTGAATGTGGAGTTGGTGGCATGTGAAACCCGCATGTGGAGCATTCGTTTGTGTGGGATGCTCTACCAGGTTCATTTCAGTCCTAGCCAAAGAAAGGGCACTAAGCATAGAGTGTGAAAACTGAGTTTCCTTGAGAGCTGCTTGGAAGCCTGATGGTGTGTGAAGTTAGTGAGCCAAATGGAGTTGTTCTCCCACAAGAACCACTCGGCTGATCCTTCTTCAATATGCCCTTCACCAACATGCAGTGTTTCCTTGATTGAATTAGCTCTCACACCCAATATTTGCGTCTAGAGCCTTTGCATTGAGGGCTATCTGAAAATGGCTGTGGCGCTGAAGTTGTCTGTGAATGAGGAGTTGGTGACATGTGAAACCCGCATGTGGAGCATTCGTTTGTGTGGGATGCTGACCAAGCTTCATTTCAGTCCTAGGCACACAAACGGCACTAAGCATAGAGTGTGAAAACTGAGTTTCCTTGAGAGCTGCTTGGAAGCCTGATGGTGTTTGATGTTAGTGAGCCAAATGGAGTTGTTCTCCCACAAGAACCACTCGGCTGATCCTTCTTCAATATGCCCTTCACCAACATGCAGTGTTTCTTGATTGAATTAGCTCTCACACCAATATTTGCGTCTAGAGCCTTTGCATTGAGGGCTATCTGAAAATGGCTGTGGCGCTGAAGTTGCCTGTGAATGAGGAGTTGGTGGCATGTGAAACCCGCATGTGGAGCATTCGTTTGTGTGGGATGCTGACCAAGCTTCATTTCAGTCCTAGGCACACAAAGAGCACTAAGCATAGAGTGTGAAAACTGAGTTTCCTTGAGAGCTGCTTGGAAGCCTGATGGTGTGTGACGTTAGTGAGCCAAATGGAGTTGTTCTCCCACAAGAACCACTCGGCTGATCCTTCTTCAATATGCCCTTCACCAACATGCAGTGTTTCCTTGATTGAATTAGCTCTCACACCAATATTTGCGTCTAGAGCCTTTGCATTGAGGGCTATCTGAAAACGGCTGTGGCGCTGAAGTTGCCTGTGAATGTGGAGTTGGTGGCATGTGAAACCCGCATGTGGAGCATTCATTTATGTGGGATGCTCTCCAAGCTTCATTTCAGTCCTAGGCACAAAAAGGGCACTAAGCATAGAGTGTGAAAACTGAGTTTCCTTGAGAGCTGCTTGGAAGCCTGATGGGTGTGTGAAGTTAGTGAGCCAAATGGAGTTGTTCTCCCACAAGAACCACTCGGCTGATCCTTCTTCAATATGCCCTTCACCAACATGCAGTGTTTCCTTGATTGAATTAGCTCTCACACCCAATATTTGCGTCTAGAGCCTTTGCATTGAGGGCTATCTGAAAACGGCTGTGGCGCTGAAGTTGCCTGTGAATGTGGAGTTGGTGGCATGTGAAACCCCGCATGTGGAGCATTCGTTTGTGTGGGATGCTGACCAAGCTTCATTTCAGTCCTAGGCACTCAAACGGCACTAAGCATAGAGTGTGAAAACTGAGTTTCCTTGAGAGCTGCTTGGAAGCCTGATGGTGTGTGAAGTTAGTGAGCCAAATGGAGTTGTTCTTCCACAAGAACCACTCGGCTGATCCTTCTTCAATATGCCCTTCACCAACATGCAGTGTTTCCTTGATTGAATTAGCTCTCACACCAATATTTGCGTCTAGAGCCTTTGCATTGAGGGCTATCTGAAAACGGCTGTGGCGCTGAAGTTGCCTGTGAATGTGGAGTTGGTGGCATGTGAAACCCGCATGTGGAGCATTCGTTTGTGTGGGATGCTCTACCAGGTTCATTCTTAGATAATACACTCAAAGGGCACTAAGCATAGAGTGTGAAAACTGAGTTTCCTTGAGAGCTGCTTGGAAGCCTGATGGTGTGTGACGTTAGTGAGCCAAATGGAGTTGTTCTCCCACAAGAACCACTCGGCAGATCTTCTTCAATATGCCCTTCACCAACATGCAGTGTTTCCTTGATTGAATTAGCTCTCACACCAATATTTGCATCTAGAGCCTTTGCTTTGAGGGCTATCTGAAAATGGCTGTGGCGCTGAAGTTGCCTGTGAATGTGGAGTTGGTGGCATGTGAAACCCGCATGTAGAGCATTCGTTTCTGTGAGGGATGCTCTACCAGGTTCATTCCTAGATAATGCACTCAAAGGGCACTAAGCATAGAGTGTGAAAACTGAGTTTCCTTGAGAGCTGCTTGGAAGCCTGATGTGTGTGAAGTTAGTGAGCCAAATGGAGTTGTTCTCCCACAAGAACCACTCGGCTGCTCCTTCTTCAATATGCCCTTCACCAACATGCAGTGTTTCCTTGATTGAATTAGCTCTCACACCAATATTTGCGTCTAGAGCCTTTGCATTGAGGGCTATCTGAAAACGGCTGTGGCGCTGAAGTTGCCTGTGAATGTGGAGTTGGTGGCATGTGAAACCCGCATGTGGAGCATTCGTTTGTGTGGGATGCTCTACCAGGTTCATTTCAGTCCTAGCCATACAAAGGGCACTAAGCATAGAGTGTGAAAACTGAGTTTCCTTGAGAGCTGCTTGGAAGCCTGATGGTGTGTGAAGTAAGTGAGCCAAATGGAGTTGTTCTCCCACAAGAACCACTCGGCTGATCCTTCTTCAATATGCCCTTCACCAACATGCAGTGTTTCCTTGATTGAATTAGCTCTCACACCAATATTTGCGTCTAGAGCCTTTGCTTTGAGGGCTATCTGAAAACGGCTGTGGCGCTGAAGTTGCCTGTGAATGTGGAGTTGGTGGCATGTGAAACCCCGCATGTGGAGCATTCGTTTGTGTGGGATGCTGACCAAATTTCATTTCAGTCCTAGGCACTCAAACGGCACTAAGCATAGAGTGTGAAAACTGAGTTTCCTTGAGAGCTGCTTGGAAGCCTGATGGTGTGTGAAGTTAGTGAGCCAAATGGAGTTGTTCTCCCACAAGAACCACTCGGCTGATCCTTCTTCAATATGCCCTTCACCAACATGCAGTGTTTCCTTGATTGAATTAACTCTCACACCAATATTTGCGTCTAGAGCCTTTGCATTGGCAGGCTATCTGAAACGGCTGTGGCGCTGAAGTTGCCTGTGAATGTGGAGTTGGTGGCATGTGAAACCCGCAGGTGGAGCATTCGTTTGTGTGGGATGCTCTACCAGGTTCATTTCAGTCCTAGCCATACAAAGGGCACTAAGCATAGAGTGTGAAAACTGAGTTTCCTTGAGAGCTGCTTGGAAGCCTGATGGTGTGTGAAGTTAGTGAGCCAAATGGAGTTGTTCTCCCACAAGAACCACTCGGCTGATCCTTCTTCAATATGCCCTTCACCAACATGCAGTGTTTCCTTGATTGAATTAGCTCTCACACCAATATTTGCGTCTAGAGCCTTTGCATTGAGGGCTATCTGAAAACGGCTGTGGCGCTGAAGTTGCCTGTGAATGTGGAGTTGGTGGCATGTGAAACCCGCATGTGGAGCATTCGTTTGTGTGGGATGCTCTACCAGGTTCATTCCTAGATAATGCACTCAAAGGGCACTAAGCATAGAGTGTGAAACTGAGTTTCCTTGAGAGCTGCTTGGAAGCCTGATGGTGTGTGAAGTTAGTGAGCCAAATGGAGTTGTTCTCCCACAAGAACCACTCGGCTGATCCTTCTTCAATATGCCCTTCACCAACATGCAGTGTTTCCTTGATTGAATTAGCTCTCACACCAATATTTGCGTCTAGAGCCTTTGCATTGAGGGCTATCTGAAAACGGCTGTGGCGCTGAAGTTGCCTGAGAATGTGGAGTTGGTGGCATGTGAAACCCGCATGTGGAGCATTCGTTTGTGTGGGATGCTCTACCAGGTTCATTTCAGTCCTAGGCACTCAAAGGGCACTAAGCATAGAGTGTGAAAACTGAGTTTCCTTGAGAGCTGCTTGGAAGCCTGATGGTGTGTGACGTTAGTGAGCCAAATGGAGTTGTTCTCCCACAAGAACCACTCGGCTGATCCTTCTTCAATATGCCCTTCACCAACATGCAGTGTTTCCTTGATTGAATTAGCTCTCACACCAATATTTGCGTCTAGAGCCTTTGCTTTGAGGGATATCTGAAAACGGCTGTGGCGCTGAAGTTGCCTGTGAATGTGGAGTTGGTGGCATGTGAAACCCGCATGTGGAGCATTCGTTTGTGTGGATGCTGACCAAACTTCATTTCAGTCCTAGGCACTCAAAGGGCACTAAGCATAGAGTGTGAAAACTGAGTTTCCTTGAGAGCTGCTTGGAAGCCTGATGGTGTGTGAAGTTAGTGAGCCAAATGGAGTTGTTCTCCCACAAGAACCACTCGGCTGATCCTTCTTCAATATGCCCTTCACCAACATGCAGTGTTTCCTTGATTGAATTAACTCTCACACCAATATTTGCGTCTAGAGCCTTTGCATTGAGGGCTATCTGAAAACGGCTGTGGCGCTGAAGTTGCCTGAGAATGTGGAGTTGGTGGCATGTGAAACCCGCAGGTGGAGCATTCGTTTGTGTGGGATGCTCTACCAGGTTCATTTCAGTCGTAGTCAAAGAAAGGGCACTAAGCATAGAGTGTGAAAACTGAGTTTCCTTGAGAGCTGCTTGGAAGCCTGATGGTGTGTGAAGTTACTGAGCCAAATGGAGTTGTTCTCCCACAAGAACCACTCGGCTGATCCTTCTTCAATATGCCCTTCACCAACATGCAGTGTTTCCTTGATTGAATTAGCTCTCACACCAATATTTGCGTCTAGAGCCTTTGCATTGAGGGCTATCTGAAAACGGCTGTGGCGCTGAAGTTGCCCTGTGAATGTGGAGTTGGTGGCATGTGTAACCCGCATGTGGAGCATTCGTTTGTGTGGGATGCTCTACCAGGTTCATTTCAGTCGTAGCCAAAGAAAGGGCACTAAGCATAAATTGTGAAAACTGAGTTTCCTTGAGAGCTGCTTGGAAGCCTGATGGTGTGTGAAGTTAGTGAGCCAAATGGAGTTGTTCTCCCACAAGAACCACTCGGCTGATCCTTCTTCAATATGCCCTTCACCAACATGCAGTGTTTCCTTGATTGAATTAGCTCTCACACCAATATTTGCGTCTAGAGCCTTTGCATTGAGGGCTATCTGAAAATGGCTGTGGCGCTGAAGTTGCCTGTGAATGTGGAGTTGGTGGCATGTGAAACCCGCATGTGGAGCATTCGTTATGTGGGATGCTCTCCAAGCTTCATTTCAGTCCTAGGCACTCAAACGGCACTAAGCATAGAGTGTGAAAACTGAGTTTCCTTGAGAGCTGCTTGGAAGCCTGATGGTGTGTGAAGTTAGTGAGCCAAATGGAGTTGTTCTTCCACAAGAACCACTCGGCTGATCCTTCTTCAATATGCCTTCACCAACATGCAGTGTTTCCTTGATTGAATTAGCTCTCACACCAATATTTGCGTCTAGAGCCTTTGCATTGAGGGCTATCTGAAAACGGCTGTGGCGCTGAAGTTGCCTGAGAATGTGGAGTTGGTGGCATGTGAAACCCGCATGTGGAGCATTCGTTTGTGTGGGATGCTCTACCAGGTTCATTTCAGTCCTAGGCTCTCAAAGGGCACTAAGCATAGAGTGTGAAAACTGAGTTTCCTTGAGAGCTGCTTGGAAGCCTGATGGTGTGTGAAGTTAGTGAGCCAAATGGAGTTGTTCTCCCACAAGAACCACTCGGCTGATCCTTCTTCAATATGCCCTTCACCAACATGCAGTGTTTCCTTGATTGAATTAGCTCTCACACCAATATTTGCGTCTAGAGCCTTTGCATTGAGGGCTATCTGAAAACGGCTGTGGCGCAGAAGTTGCCTGTGAATGTGGAGTTGGTGGCATGTGAAACCCGCATGTGGAGCATTCGTTTATGTGGGATGCTCTCCAAGCTTCATTTCAGTCCTAGGCACTCAAACGGCACTAAGCATAGAGTGTGAAAACTGAGTTTCCTTGAGAGCTGCTTGGAAGCCTGATGGTGTGTGAAGTTAGTGAGCCAAATGGAGTTGTTCTCCCACAAGAACCACTCGGCTGATCCTTCTTCAATATGCCCTTCACCAACATGCAGTGTTTCCTTGATTGAATTAACTCTCACACCAATATTTGCGTCTAGAGCCTTTGCATTGAGGGCTATCTGAAAACGGCTGTGGCGCTGAAGTTGCCTGAGAATGTGGAGTTGGTGGCATGTGAAACCCGCAGGTGGAGCATTCGTTTGTGTGGGATGCTCTACCAGGTTCATTTCAGTCCTAGCCATACAAAGGGCACTAAGCATAGAGTGTGAAAACTGAGTTTCCTTGAGAGCTGCTTGGAAGCCTGATGGTGTGTGAAGTTAGTGAGCCAAATGGAGTTGTTCTCCACAAGAACCACTCGGCTGATCCTTCTTCAATATGCCCTTCACCAACATGCAGTGTTGCCTTGATTGAATTAGCTCTCACACCAATATTTGCGTCTAGAGGCCTTTGCATTGAGGGCTATCTGAAAATGGCTGTGGCGCTGAAGCTGCCTGTGAATGTTGAGTTGGTGGCATGTGAAACCCGCATGTGGAGCATTCGTTTCTGTGGGATGCTCTACCAGGTTCATTCCTAGATAATGCACTCAAAGGGCACTAAGCATAGAGTGTGAAAACTGAGTTTCCTTGAGAGCTGCTTGGAAGCCTGATGGTGTGTGAAGTTAGTGATCCAATGGAGTTGTTCTCCCACAAGAACCACTCGGCTGATCCTTCTTCAATATGCCCTTCACCAACATGCAGTGTTTCCTTGATTGAATTAGCTCTCACACCAATATTTGCGTCTAGAGCCTTTGCATTGAGGGCTATCTGTAAACGGCTGTGGCGCTGAATTTGCCCGTGAATGTGGAGTTGGTGGCATGTGAAACCCGCATGTGGAGCATTCGTTTGTGTGGGATGCTCTACCAGGTTCATTACTAGATAATGCACTCAAGGCACTAAGCATAGAGTGTGAAAACTGAGTTTCCTTGAGAGCTGCTTGGAAGCCTGATGGTGTGTGAAGTTAGTGAGCCAAATGGAGTTGTTCTCCCACAAGAACCACTCGGCTGATCCTTCTTCAATATGCCCTTCACCAACATGCAGTGTTTCCTTGATTGAATTAGCTCTCACACCAATATTTGCGTCTAGAGCCTTTGCATTGAGGGCTATCTGTAAACGGCTGTGGCGCTGAAGTTGCCCGTGAATGTGGAGTTGGTGGCATGTGAAACCCGCATGTGGAGCATTCGTTTGTGTGGGATGCTCTACCAGGTTCATTTCAGTCTTTGCCAAAGAAAGGGCACTAAGCATAGAGTGTGAAAACTGAGTTTCCTTGAGAGCTGCTTGGAAGCCTGATGGTGTGTGACGTTAGTGAGCCAAATGGAGTTGTTCTCCCACAAGAACCACTCGGCTGATCCTTCTTCAATATGCCCTTCACCAACATGCAGTGTTTCCTTGATTGAATTAGCTCTCACACCAATATTTGCGTCTAGAGCCTTTGCATTGAGGGCTATCTGAAAACGGCTGTGGCGCTGAAATTGCCTGTGAATGTGGAGTTGGTGGCATGTGAAACCCGCATGTGGAGCATTCGTTTGTGTGGGGATGCTCTACCAGGTTCATTTCAGTCGTAGCCAAAGAAAGGGCACTAAGCATAGAGTGTGAAAACTGAGTTTCCTTGAGAGCTGCTTGGAAGCCTGATGGTGTGTGAAGTTAGTGAGCCAAATGGAGTTGTTCTCCCACAAGAACCACTCGGCTGATCCTTCTTCAATATGCCCTTCACCAACATGCAGTGTTTCCTTGATTGAATTAGCTCTCACACCAATATTTGCGTCTAGAGCCTTTGCCTTGAGGGCTCTCTGAAAATGGCTGTGGCGCTGAATTTGCCTGTGAATGTGGAGTTGGTGGCATGTGAAACCCGCATGTGGAGCATTCGTTTGTGTGGGATGCTCTACCAGTTCATTTCAGTCGTAGCCAAGAAAGGGCACTAAGCATAGAGTGTGAAAACTGAGTTTCCTTGAGAGCTGCTTGGAAGCCTGATGGTGTTTGACGTTAGTGAGCCAAATGGAGTTGTTCTCCCACAAGAACCACTCGGCTGATCCTTCTTCAATATGCCCTTCACCAACATGCAGTGTTTCCTTGATTGAATTAGCTCTCA
>NW_026697291.1:0-17660 GCF_030435755.1 Ochotona princeps | reverse complement strand
TTGTTCTCCCACAAGAACCACTCGGCTGATCCTTCTTCAATATGCCCTTCACCAACATGCAGTGTTTCCTTGATTGAATTAGCTCTCACACCAATATTTGCGTCTAGAGCCTTTGCATTGAGGGCTATCTGAAAACGGCTGTGGCGCTGAAGTTGCCTGTGAATGTGGAGTTGGTGGCATGTGAAACCCGCATGTGGAGCATTCGTTTGTGTGGGATGCTCTACCAGGTTCATTTCAGTCCTAGGTACTCAAAGGGCACTAAGCATAGAGTGTGAAAACTGAGTTTCCTTGAGAGCTGCTTGGAAGCCTGATGGTGTGTGAAGTTAGTGAGCCAAATGGAGTTGTTCTCCCACAAGAACCACTCGGCTGATCCTTCTTCAATATGCCCTTCACCAACATGCAGTGTTTCCTTGATTGAATTAGCTCTCACACCAATATTTGCGTCTAGAGCCTTTGCATTGAGGGCTATCTGAAAACGGCTGTGGGCTGAAGTTGCCTGTGAATGTGGAGTTGGTGGCATGTGAAACCCGCATGTGGAGCATTCGTTTGTGTGGGATGCTCTACCAGGTTCATTTCAGTCCTAGCTACTCAAATGGCACTAAGCATAGAGTGTGAAAACTGAGTTTCCTTGAGAGCTGCTTGGATGCCTGATGTTGTGTGAAGTTAGTGAGCCAAATGGAGTTGTTCTCCCACAAGAACCACTCGGATGATCCTTCTTCAATATGCCCTTCACCAACATGCAGTGTTTCCTTGATTGAATTAGCTCTCACACCAATATTTGCGTCTAGAGCCTTTGCATTGAGGGCTATCTGAAAACGGCTGTGGCGCTGAAGTTGCCTGTGAATGTGGAGTTGGTGGCATGTGAAACCCGCATGTGGAGCATTCGTTTGTGTGGGATGCTCTACCAGGTTCATTTCAGTCCTAGGTACTCAAAGGGCACTAAGCATAGAGTGTGAAAACTGAGTTTCCTTGAGAGCTGCTTGGAAGCCTGATGGTGTGTGAAGTTAGTGAGCCAAATGGAGTTGTTCTCCCACAAGAACCACTCGGCTGATCCTTCTTCAATATGCCCTTCACCAACATGCAGTGTTTCCTTGATTGAATTAGCTCTCACACCAATATTTGCGTCTAGAGCCTTTGCATTGAGGGCTATCTGAAAACGGCTGTGGCGCTGAAGTTGCCTGTGAATGTGGAGTTGGTGGCATGTGAAACCCGCATGTGGAGCATTCGTTTGTGTGGGATGCTCTACCAGGTTCATTTCAGTCCTAGGTACTCAAAGGGCACTAAGCATAGAGTGTGAAAACTGAGTTTCCTTGAGAGCTGCTTGGAAGCCTGATGGTGTGTGAAGTTAGTGAGCCAAATGGAGTTGTTCTCCCACAAGAACCACTCGGCTGATCCTTCTTCAATATGCCCTTCACCAACATGCAGTGTTTCCTTGATTGAATTAGCTCTCACACCAATATTTGCGTCTAGAGCCTTTGCATTGAGGGCTATCTGAAAACGGCTGTGGCGCTGAAGTTGCCTGTGAATGTGGAGTTGGTGGCATGTGAAACCCGCATGTCGAGCATTCGTTTGTGTGGGATGCTCTACCAGGTTCATTTCAGTCCTAGGTACTCAAAGGGCACTAAGCATAGAGTGTGAAAACTGAGTTTCCTTGAGAGCTGCTTGGAAGCCTGATGGTGTGTGAAGTTAGTGAGCCAAATGGAGTTGTTCTCCCACAAGAACCACTCGGCTGATCCTTCTTCAATATGCCCTTCACCAACATGCAGAGTTTCCTTGATTGAATTAGCTCTCACACCAATATTTGCGTCTAGAGCCTTTGCATTGAGGGCTATCTGAAAACGGCTGTGGCGCTGAAGTTGCCTGTGAATGTGGAGTTGGTGGCATGTGAAACCCGCATGTGGAGCATTCGTTTGTGTGGGATGCTCTACCAGGTTCATTTCAGTCCTAGCTACTCAAATGGCACTAAGCATAGAGTGTGAAAACTGAGTTTCCTTGAGAGCTGCTTGGATGCCTGATGTTGTGTGAAGTTAGTGAGCCAAATGGAGTTGTTCTCCCACAAGAACCACTCGGCTGATCCTTCTTCAATATGCCCTTCACCAACATGCAGTGTTTCCTTGATTGAATTAGCTCTCACACCAATATTTGCGTCTAGAGCCTTTGCATTGAGGGCTATCTGAAAACGGCTGTGGCGCTGAAGTTGCCTGTGAATGTGGAGTTGGTGGCATGTGAAACCCGCATGTGGAGCATTCGTTTGTGTGGGATGCTCTACCAGGTTCATTTCAGTCCTAGCTACTCAAAGGGCACTAAGCATAGAGTGTGAAAACTGAGTTTCCTTGAGAGCTGCTTGGAAGCCTGATGGTGTGTGAAGTTAGTGAGCCAAATGGAGTTGTTCTCCCACAAGAACCACTCGGCTGATCCTTCTTCAATATGCCCTTCACCAACATGCAGAGTTTCCTTGATTGAATTAGCTCTCACACCAATATTTGCGTCTAGAGCCTTTGCATTGAGGGCTATCTGAAAACGGCTGTGGCGCTGAAGTTGCCTGTGAATGTGGAGTTGGTGGCATGTGAAACCCGCATGTGGAGCATTCGTTTGTGTGGGATGCTCTACCAGGTTCATTCCTAGATAATGCACTCAAAGGGCACTAAGCATAGAGTGTGAAAACTGAGTTTCCTTGAGAGCTGCTTGGAAGCCTGATGGTGTGTGAAGTTAGTGAGCCAAATGGAGTTGTTCTCCCACAAGAACCACTCGGCTGATCCTTCTTCAATATGCCCTTCACCAACATGCAGTGTTTCCTTGATTGAATTAGCTCTCACACCAATATTTGCGTCTAGAGCCTTTGCATTGAGGGCTATCTGAAAATGGCTGTGGCGCTGAAGTTGCCTGTGAATGTGGAGTTGGTGGCATGTGAAACCCGCATGTGGAGCATTCGTTTGTGTGGGATGCTCTACCAGGTTCATTTCAGTCCTAGGTACTCAAAGGGCACTAAGCATAGAGTGTGAAAACTGAGTTTCCTTGAGAGCTGCTTGGAAGCCTGATGGTGTGTGAAGTTAGTGAGCCAAATGGAGTTGTTCTCCCACAAGAACCACTCGGCTGATCCTTCTTCAATATGCCCTTCACCAACATGCAGAGTTTCCTTGATTGAATTAGCTCTCACACCAATATTTGCGTCTAGAGCCTTTGCATTGAGGGCTATCTGAAAACGGCTGTGGCGCTGAAGTTGCCTGTGAATGTGGAGTTGGTGGCATGTGAAACCCGCATGTGGAGCATTCGTTTGTGTGGGATGCTCTACCAGGTTCATTCCTAGATAATGCACTCAAAGGGCACTAAGCATAGAGTGTGAAAACTGAGTTTCCTTGAGAGCTGCTTGGAAGCCTGATGGTGTGTGAAGTTAGTGAGCCAAATGGAGTTGTTCTCCCACAAGAACCACTCGGCTGATCCTTCTTCAATATGCCCTTCACCAACATGCAGTGTTTCCTTGATTGAATTAGCTCTCACACCAATATTTGCGTCTAGAGCCTTTGCATTGAGGGCTATCTGAAAACGGCTGTGGCGCTGAAGTTGCCTGTGAATGTGGAGTTGGTGGCATGTGAAACCCGCATGTGGAGCATTCGTTTGTGTGGGATGCTCACCAAGCTTCATTTCAGTCCTAGGCACTCAAAGGGCACTAAGCATAGAGTGTGAAAACTGAGTTTCCTTGAGAGCTGCTTGGAAGCCTGATGGTGTGTGAAGTTAGTGAGCCAAATGGAGTTGTTCTCCCACAAGAACCACTCGGCTGATCCTTCTTCAATATGCCCTTCACCAACATGCAGTGTTTCCTTGATTGAATTAGCTCTCACACCAATATTTGCGTCTAGAGCCTTTTCATTGAGGGCTATCTGAAAACGGCTGTGGCGCTGAAGTTGCCTGTGAATGTGGAGTTGGTGGCATGTGAAACCCGCATGTGGAGCATTCGTTTGTGTGGCATGCTCTACCAGGTTCATTCCTAGATAATGCACTCAAAGGGCACTAAGCATAGAGTGTGAAAACTGAGTTTCCTTGAGAGCTGCTTGGAAGCCTGATGGTGTGTGAAGTTAGTGAGCCAAATGGAGTTGTTCTCCCACAAGAACCACTCGGCTGATCCTTCTTCAATATGCCCTTCACGAACATGCAGTGTTTCCTTGATTGAATTAGCTCTCACACCAATATTTGCGTCTAGAGCCTTTGCATTGAGGGCTATCTGAAAACGGCTGTGGCGCTGAAGTTGCCTGTGAATGTGGAGTTGGTGGCATGTGAAACCCGCATGTGGAGCATTCGTTTGTGTGGGATGCTCTACCAGGATCATTTCAGTCCTAGGCACTCAAAGGGCACTAAGCATAGAGTGTGAAAACTGAGTTTCCTTGAGAGCTGCTTGGAAGCCTGATGGTGTGTGAAGTTAGTGAGCCAAATGGAGTTGTTCTCCCACAAGAACCACTCGGCTGATCCTTCTTCAATATGCCCTTCACCAACATGCAGAGTTTCCTTGATTGAATTAGCTCTCACACCAATATTTGTGTCTAGAGCCTTTGCATTGAGGGCTATCTGAAAATGGCTGTGGCGCTGAAGTTGCCTGTGAATGTGGAGTTGGTGGCATGTGAAACCCGCATGTGGAGCATTCGATTGTGTGGGATGCTCTACCAGGTTCATTCCTAGATAATGCACTCAAAGGGCACTAAGCATAGAGTGTGAAAACTGAGTTTCCTTGAGAGCTGCTTGGAAGCCTGATGGTGTGTGAAGTTAGTGAGCCAAATGGAGTTGTTCTCCCACAAGAACCACTCGGCTGATCCTTCTTCAATATGCCCTTCACCGACATGCAGTGTTTCCTTGATTGAATTAGCTCTCACACCAATATTTGCGTCTAGAGCCTTTGCATTGAGGGCTATCTGAAAACGGCTGTGGCGCTGAAGTTGCCTGTGAATGTGGAGTTGGTGGCATGTGAAACCCGCATGTGGAGCATTCGTTTGTGTGGGATGCTCACCAAGCTTCATTTCAGTCCTAGGCACTCAAAGGGCACTAGGCATAGAGTGTGAAAACTGAGTTTCCTTGAGAGCTGCTTGGAAGCCTGATGGTGTGTGAAGTTAGTGAGCCAAATGGAGTTGTTCTCCCACAAGAACCACTCGGCTGATCCTTCTTCAATATGCCCTTCACCAACATGCAGAGTTTCCTTGATTGAATTAGCTCTCACACCAATATTTGCGTCTAGAGCCTTTGCATTGAGGGCTATCTGAAAATGGCTGTGGCGCTGAAGTTGCCTGTGAATGTGGAGTTGGTGGCATGTGAAACCCGCATGTGGAGCATTCGTTTGTGTGGGATGCTCTACCAGGTTCATTCCTAGATAATGCACTCAAAGGGCACTAAGCATAGAGTGTGAAAACTGAGTTTCCTTGAGAGCTGCTTGGAAGCCTGATGGTGTGTGAAGTTAGTGAGCCAAATGGAGTTGTTCTCCCACAAGAACCACTCGGCTGATCCTTCTTCAATATGCCCTTCACCAACATGCAGTGTTTCCTTGATTGAATTAGCTCTCACACCAATATTTGCGTCTAGAGCCTTTGCATTGAGGGCTATCTGAAAACGGCTGTGGCGCTGAAGTTGCCTGTGAATGTGGAGTTGGTGGCATGTGAAACTCGCATGTGGAGCATTCGTTTGTGTGGGATGTTCTACCAGGTTCATTCCTAGATAATGCACTCAAAGGGCACTAAGCATAGAGTGTGAAAACTGAGTTTCCTTGAGAGCTGCTTGGAAGCCTGATGGTGCGTGAAATTAGTGAGCCAAATGGAGTTGTTCTCTCACAAGATCCACTCGGCTGATCCTTCTTCAATATGCCCTTCACCAACATGCAGTGTTTCCTTGATTGAATTAGCTCTCACACCAATATTTGCGTCTAGAGCCTTTGCATTGAGGGCTATCTGAAAACAGCTGTGGCGCTGAAGTTGCCTGTCAATGTGGAGTTGGTGGCATGTGAAACCCGCATGTGGAGCATTCGTTTGTGTGGGATGCTCTACCAGGTTCATTTCAGTCCTAGGCACTCAAAGGGCACTAAGCATAGAGTGTGAAAACTGAGTTTCCTTGAGAGCTGCTTGGAAGCCTGATGGTGTGTGAAGTTAGTGAGCCAAATGGAGTTGTTCTCCCACAAGAACCACTCGGCTGATCCTTCTTCAATATGCCCTTCACCAACATGCAGTGTTTCCTTGATTGAATTAGCTCTCACACCAATATTTGCGTCTAGAGCCTTTGCATTGAGGGCTATCTGAAAATGGCTGTGGCGCTGAAGTTGCCTGTGAATGTGGAGTTGGTGGCATGTGAAAACCGCATGTGGAGCATTCGTTTGTGTGGCATGCTCTACCAGGTTCATTCCTAGATAATGCACTCAAAGGGCACTAAGCATAGAGTGTGAAAACTGAGTTTCCTTGAGAGCTGCTTGGAAGCCTGATGGTGTGTGAAGTTAGTGAGCCAAATGGAGTTGTTCTCCCACAAGAACCACTCGGCTGATCCTTCTTCAATATGCCCTTCACCAACATGCAGTGTTTCCTTGATTGAATTAGCTCTCACACCAATATTTGCGTCTAGAGCCTTTGCATTGAGGGCTATCTGAAAACGGCTGTGGCGCTGAAGTTGCCTGTGAATGTGGAGTTGGTGGCATGTGAAAACCGCATGTGGAGCATTCGTTTGTGTGGCATGCTCTACCAGGTTCATTCCTAGATAATGCACTCAAAGGGCACTAAGCATAGAGTGTGAAAACTGAGTTTCCTTGAGAGCTGCTTGGAAGCCTGATGGTGTGTGAAGTTAGTGAGCCAAATGGAGTTGTTCTCCCACAAGAACCACTCGGCTGATCCTTCTTCAATATGCCCTTCACCAACATGCAGTGTTTCCTTGATTGAATTAGCTCTCACACCAATATTTGTGTCTAGAGCCTTTGCATTGAGGGCTATCTGAAAACGGCTGTGGCGCTGAAGTTGCCTGTGAATGTGGAGTTGGTGGCATGTGAAACCCGCATGTGGAGCATTCGTTTGTGTGGGATGTTCTACCAGGTTCATTCCTAGATAATGCACTCAAAGGGCACTAAGCATAGAGTGTGAAAACTGAGTTTCCTTGAGAGCTGCTTGGAAGCCTGATGGTGTGTGAAGTTAGTGAGCCAAATGGAGTTGTTCTCCCACAAGAACCACTCGGCTGATCCTTCTTCAATATGCCCTTCACCGACATGCAGAGTTTCCTTGATTGAATTAGCTCTCACACCAATATTTGCGTCTAGAGCCTTTGCATTGAGGGCTATCTGAAAACGGCTGTGGCGCTGAAGTTGCCTGTGAATGTGGAGTTGGTGGCATGTGAAACCCGCATGTGGAGCATTCGTTTGTGTGGGATGCTCTACCAGGTTCATTTCAGTCCTAGGCACTCCAAGGGCACTAAGCATGGAGTGTGAAAACTGAGTTTCCTTGAGAGCTGCTTGGATGCCTGATGGTGTGTGAAGTTAGTGAGCCAAATGGAGTTGTTCTCCCACAAGAACCACTCGGCTGATCCTTCTTCAATATGCCCTTCATCAACATGCAGAGTTTCCTTGATTGAATTAGCTCTCACACCAATATTTGCGTCTAGAGCCTTTGCATTGAAGGCTATCTGAAAACGGCTGTGGCGCTGAAGTTGCCTGTGAATGTGGAGTTGGTGGCATGTGAAACCCTCATGTGGAGCATTCGTTTGTGTGGCATGCTCTACCAGGTTCATTCCTAGATAATGCACTCAAAGGGCACTAAGCATAGAGTGTGAAAACTGAGTTTCCTTGAGAGCTGCTTGGAAGCCTGATGGTGTGTGAAGTTAGTGAGCCAAATGGAGTTGTTCTCCCACAAGAACCACTCGGCTTATCCTTCTTCAATATGCCCTTCACCAACATGCAGTGTTTCCTGGATTGAATTAGCTCTCACACCAATATTTGCGTCTAGAGCCTTTGCATTGAGGGCTATCTGAAAATGGCTGTGGCGCTGAAGTTGCCTGTGAATGTGGAGTTGGTGGCATGTGAAAACCGCATGTGGAGCATTCGTTTGTGTGGCATGCTCTACCAGGTTCATTCCTAGATAATGCACTCAAAGGGCACTAAGCATAGCGTGTGAAAACTGAGTTTCCTTGAGAGCTGCTTGGAAGCCTGATGGTGTGTGAAGTTAGTGAGCCAAATGGAGTTGTTCTCCCACAAGAACCACTCGGCTGATCCTTCTTCAATATGCCCTTCACCAACATGCAGTGTTTCCTTGATTGAATTAGCTCTCACACCAATATTTGCGTCTAGAGCCTTTGCATTGAGGGCTATCTGAAAACGGCTTTGGCGCTGAAGTTGCCTGTGAATGTGGAGTTGGTGGCATGTGAAACCCGCATGTGGAGCATTCGTTTGTGTGGGATGCTCACCAAGCTTCATTTCAGTCCTAGGCACTCAAAGGGCACTAGGCATAGAGTGTGAAAACTGAGTTTCCTTGAGAGCTGCTTGGAAGCCTGATTTTGTGTGAAGTTAGTGAGCCAAATGGAGTTGTTCTCCCACAAGAACCACTCGGCTGATCCTTCTTCAATATGCCCTTCACCAACATGCAGAGTTTCCTTGATTGAATTAGCTCTCACACCAATATTTGCGTCTAGAGCCTTTGCATTGAGGGCTATCTGAAAATGGCTGTGGCGCTGAAGTTGCCTGTGAATGTGGAGTTGGTGGCATGTGAAACCCGCATGTGGAGCATTCGTTTGTGTGGGATGCTCTACCAGGTTCATTTCAGTCCTAGCTACTCAAAGGGCACTAAGCATAGAGTGTGAAAACTGAGTTTCCTTGAGAGCTGCTTGGAAGCCTGATGGTGTGTGAAGTTAGTGAGCCAAATGGAGTTGTTCTCCCACAAGAACCACTCGGCTGATCCTTCTTCAATATGCCCTTCACCAACATGCAGTGTTTCCTTGATTGAATTAGCTCTCACACCAATATTTGCGTCTAGAGCCTTTGCATTGAGGGCTATCTGAAAACGGCTGTGGCGCTGAAGTTGCCTGTGAATGTGGAGTTGGTGGCATGTGAAACTCGCATGTGGAGCATTCGTTTGTGTGGGATGTTCTACCAGGTTCATTCCTAGATAATGCACTCAAAGGGCACTAAGCATAGAGTGTGAAAACTGAGTTTCCTTGAGAGCTGCTTGGAAGCCTGATGGTGCGTGAAGTTAGTGAGCCAAATGGAGTTGTTCTCTCACAAGATCCACTCGGCTGATCCTTCTTCAATATGCCCTTCACCAACATGCAGTGTTTCCTTGATTGAATTAGCTCTCACACCAATATTTGCGTCTAGAGCCTTTGCATTGAGGGCTATCTGAAAACGGCTGTGGCTCTGAAGTTGCCTGTGAATGTGGAGTTGGTGGCATGTGAAACTCGCATGTGGAGCATTCGTTTGTGTGGGATGTTCTACCAGGTTCATTCCTAGATAATGCACTCAAAGGGCACTAAGCATAGAGTGTGAAAACTGAGTTTCCTTGAGAGCTGCTTGGAAGCCTGATGGTGTGTGAAGTTAGTGAGCCAAATGGAGTTGTTCTCCCACAAGAACCACTCGGCTTATCCTTCTTCAATATGCCCTTCACCAACATGCAGTGTTTCCTTGATTGAATTAGCTCTCACACCAATATTTGCGTCTAGAGCCTTTGCATTGAGGGCTATCTGAAAATGGCTGTGGCGCTGAAGTTGCCTGTGAATGTGGAGTTGGTGGCATGTGAAAACCGCATGTGGAGCATTCATTTGTGTGGCATGCTCTACCAGGTTCATTCCTAGATAATGCACTCAAAGGGCACTAAGCATAGAGTGTGAAAACTGAGTTTCCTTGAGAGCTGCTTGGAAGCCTGATGGTGTGTGAAGTTAGTGAGCCAAATGGAGTTGTTCTCCCACAAGAACCACTCGGCTGATCCTTCTTCAATATGCCCTTCACCAACATGCAGTGTTTCCTTGATTGAATTAGCTCTCACACCAATATTTGCGTCTAGAGCCTTTGCATTGAGGGCTATCTGAAAACGGCTGTGGCGCTGAAGTTGCCTGTGAATGTGGAGTTGGTGGCATGTGAAACCCGCATGTGGAGCATTCGTTTGTGTGGCATGCTCTACCAGGTTCATTCCTAGATAATGCACTCAAAGGGCACTAAGCATAGAGTGTGAAAACTGAGTTTCCTTGAGAGCTGCTTGGAAGCCTGATGGTGTGTGAAGTTAGTGAGCCAAATGGAGTTGTTCTCCCACAAGAACCACTCGGCTGATCCTTCTTCAATATGCCCTTCACCGACATGCAGAGTTTCCTTGATTGAATTAGCTCTCACACCAATATTTGCGTCTAGAGCCTTTGCATTGAGGGCTATCTGAAAACGGCTGTGGCGCTGAAGTTGCCTGTGAATGTGGAGTTGGTGGCATGTGAAACCCGCATGTGGAGCATTCGTTTGTGTGGGATGCTCTACCAGGTTCATTTCAGTCCTAGGCACTCAAAGGGCACTAAGCATGGAGTGTGAAAACTGAGTTACCTTGAGAGCTGCTTGGATGCCTGATGGTGTGTGAAGTTAGTGAGCCAAATGGAGTTGTTCTCCCACAAGAACCACTCGGCTGATCCTTCTTCAATATGCCCTTCATCAACATGCAGAGTTTCCTTGATTGAATTAGCTCTCACACCAATATTTGCGTCTAGAGCCTTTGCATTGAAGGCTATCTGAAAACGGCTGTGGCGCTGAAGTTGCCTGTGAATGTGGAGTTGGTGGCATGTGAAACCCTCATGTGGAGCATTCGTTTGTGTGGCATGCTCTACCAGGTTCATTCCTAGATAATGCACTCAAAGGGCACTAAGCATAGAGTGTGAAAACTGAGTTTCCTTGAGAGCTGCTTGGAAGCCTGATGGTGTGTGAAGTTAGTGAGCCAAATGGAGTTGTTCTCCCACAAGAACCACTCGGCTTATCCTTCTTCAATATGCCCTTCACCAACATGCAGTGTTTCCTTGATTGAATTAGCTCTCACACCAATATTTGCGTCTAGAGCCTTTGCATTGAGGGCTATCTGAAAATGGCTGTGGCGCTGAAGTTGCCTGTGAATGTGGAGTTGGTGGCATGTGAAAACCGCATGTGGAGCATTCGTTTGTGTGGCATGCTCTACCAGGTTCATTCCTAGATAATGCACTCAAAGGGCACTAAGCATAGCGTGTGAAAACTGAGTTTCCTTGAGAGCTGCTTGGAAGCCTGATGGTGTGTGAAGTTAGTGAGCCAAATGGAGTTGTTCTCCCACAAGAACCACTCGGCTGATCCTTCTTCAATATGCCCTTCACCAACATGCAGTGTTTCCTTGATTGAATTAGCTCTCACACCAATATTTGCGTCTAGAGCCTTTGCATTGAGGGCTATCTGAAAACGGCTTTGGCGCTGAAGTTGCCTGTGAATGTGGAGTTGGTGGCATGTGAAACCCGCATGTGGAGCATTCGTTTGTGTGGGATGCTCACCAAGCTTCATTTCAGTCCTAGGCACTCAAAGGGCACTAGGCATAGAGTGTGAAAACTGAGTTTCCTTGAGAGCTGCTTGGAAGCCTGATTTTGTGTGAAGTTAGTGAGCCAAATGGAGTTGTTCTCCCACAAGAACCACTCGGCTGATCCTTCTTCAATATGCCCTTCACCAACATGCAGAGTTTCCTTGATTGAATTAGCTCTCACACCAATATTTGCGTCTAGAGCCTTTGCATTGAGGGCTATCTGAAAATGGCTGTGGCGCTGAAGTTGCCTGTGAATGTGGAGTTGGTGGCATGTGAAACCCGCATGTGGAGCATTCGTTTGTGTGGGATGCTCTACCAGGTTCATTCCTAGATAATGCACTCAAAGGGCACTAAGCATAGAGTGTGAAAACTGAGTTTCCTTGAGAGCTGCTTGGAAGCCTGATGGTGTGTGAAGTTAGTGAGCCAAATGGAGTTGTTCTCCCACAAGAACCACTCGGCTGATCCTTCTTCAATATGCCCTTCACGAACATGCAGTGTTTCCTTGATTGAATTAGCTCTCACACCAATATTTGCGTCTAGAGCCTTTGCATTGAGGGCTATCTGAAAACGGCTGTGGCGCTGAAGTTGCCTGTGAATGTGGAGTTGGTGGCATGTGAAACTCGCATGTGGAGCATTCGTTTGTGTGGGATGTTCTACCAGGTTCATTCCTAGATAATGCACTCAAAGGGCACTAAGCATAGAGTGTGAAAACTGAGTTTCCTTGAGAGCTGCTTGGAAGCCTGATGGTGCGTGAAGTTAGTGAGCCAAATGGAGTTGTTCTCTCACAAGATCCACTCGGCTGATCCTTCTTAAATATGCCCTTCAACAACATGCAGTGTTTCCTTGATTGAATTAGCTCTCACACCAATATTTGCGTCTAGAGCCTTTGCATTGAGGGCTATCTGAAAACAGCTGTGGCGCTGAAGTTGCCTGTCAATGTGGAGTTGGTGGCATGTGAAACCCGCATGTGGAGCATTCGTTTGTGTGGGATGCTCTACCAAGTTCATTTCAGTCCTAGGCACTCAAAGGGCACTAAGCATAGAGTGTGAAAACTGAGTTTCCTTGAGAGCTGCTTGGAAGCCTGATGGTGTGTGAAGTTAGTGAGCCAAATGGAGTTGTTCTCCCACAAGATCCACTCGGCTGATCCTTCTTCAATATGCCCTTCACCAACATGCAGTGTTTCCTTGATTGAATTAGCTCTCACACCAATATTTGTGTCTAGAGCCTTTGCATTGAGGGCTATCTGAAAACGGCTGTGGCGCTGAAGTTGCCTGTGAATGTGGAGTTGGTGGCATGTGAAACCCGCATGTGGAGCATTCGTTTGTGTGGGATGCTCTACCAGGTTTATTTCAGTCCTAGGCACTCAAAGGGCACTAAGCATAGAGTGTGAAAACTGAGTTTCCTTGAGAGCTGCTTGGAAGCCTGATGGTGTGTGAAGTTAGTGAGCCAAATGGAGTTGTTCTCCCACAAGAACCACTCGGCTTATCCTTCTTCAATATGCCCTTCACCAACATGCAGTGTTTCCTTGATTGAATTAGCTCTCACACCAATATTTGCGTCTAGAGCCTTTGCATTGAGGGCTATCTGAAAATGGCTGTGGCGCTGAAGTTGCCTGTGAATGTGGAGTTGGTGGCATGTGAAAACCGCATGTGGAGCATTCGTTTGTGTGGCATGCTCTACCAGGTTCATTCCTAGATAATGCACTCAAAGGGCACTAAGCATAGCGTGTGAAAACTGAGTTTCCTTGAGAGCTGCTTGGAAGCCTGATGGTGTGTGAAGTTAGTGAGCCAAATGGAGTTGTTCTCCCACAAGAACCACTCGGCTGATCCTTCTTCAATATGCCCTTCACCAACATGCAGTGTTTCCTTGATTGAATTAGCTCTCACACCAATATTTGCGTCTAGAGCCTTTGCATTGAGGGCTATCTGAAAACGGCTGTGGCGCTGAAGTTGCCTGTGAATGTGGAGTTGGTGGCATGTGAAACCCGCATGTGGAGCATTCGTTTGTGTGGGATGTTCTACCAGGTTCATTCCTAGATAATGCACTCAAAGGGCACTAAGCATAGAGTGTGAAAACTGAGTTTCGTTGAGAGCTGCTTGGAAGCCTGATGGTGTGTGAAGTTAGTGAGCCAAATGGAGTTGTTCTCCCACAAGAACCACTCGGCTGATCCTTCTTCAATATGCCCTTCACCAACATGCAGAGTTTCCTTGATTGAATTAGCTCTCACACCAATATTTGCGTCTAGAGCCTTTGCATTGAGGGCTATCTGAAAATGGCTGTGGCGCTGAAGTTGCCTGTGAATGTGGAGTTGGTGGCATGTGAAACCCGCATGTGGAGCATTCGTTTGTGTGGGATGCTCTACCAGGTTCATTCCTAGATAATGCACTCAAAGGGCACTAAGCATAGAGTGTGAAAACTGAGTTTCCTTGAGAGCTGCTTGGAAGCCTGATGGTGTGTGAAGTTAGTGAGCCAAATGGAGTTGTTCTCCCACAAGAACCACTCGGCTTATCCTTCTTCAATATGCCCTTCACCAACATGCAGTGTTTCCTTGATTGAATTAGCTCTCACACCAATATTTGCGTCTAGAGCCTTTGCATTGAGGGCTATCTGAAAATGGCTGTGGCGCTGAAGTTGCCTGTGAATGTGGAGTTGGTGGCATGTGAAAACCGCATGTGGAGCATTCGTTTGTGTGGCATGCTCTACCAGGTTCATTCCTAGATAATGCACTCAAAGGGCACTAAGCATAGAGTGTGAAAACTGAGTTTCCTTGAGAGCTGCTTGGAAGCCTGATGGTGTGTGAAGTTAGTGAGCCAAATGGAGTTGTTCTCCCACAAGAACCACTCGGCTGATCCTTCTTCAATATGCCCTTCACCAACATGCAGTGTTTCCTTGATTGAATTAGCTCTCACACCAATATTTGCGTCTAGAGCCTTTGCATTGAGGGCTATCTGAAAACGGCTGTGGCGCTGAAGTTGCCTGTGAATGTGGAGTTGGTGGCATGTGAAAACCGCATGTGGAGCATTCGTTTGTGTGGCATGCTCTACCAGGTTCATTCCTAGATAATGCACTCAAAGGGCACTAAGCATGGAGTGTGAAAACTGAGTTTCCTTGAGAGCTGCTTGGAAGCCTGATGGTGTGTGAAGTTAGTGAGCCAAATGGAGTTGTTCTCCCACAAGAACCACTCGGCTGATCCTTCTTCAATATGCCCTTCACCAACATGCAGTGTTTCCTTGATTGAATTAGCTCTCACACCAATATTTGTGTCTAGAGCCTTTGCATTGAGGGCTATCTGAAAACGGCTGTGGCGCTGAAGTTGCCTGTGAATGTGGAGTTGGTGGCATGTGAAACCCGCATGTGGAGCATTCGTTTGTGTGGGATGTTCTACCAGGTTCATTCCTAGATAATGCACTCAAAGGGCACTAAGGATAGAGTGTGAAAACTGAGTTTCGTTGAGAGCTGCTTGGAAGCCTGATGGTGTGTGAAGTTAGTGAGCCAAATGGAGTTGTTCTCCCACAAGAACCACTCGGCTGATCCTTCTTCAATATGCCCTTCACCAACATGCAGAGTTTCCTTGATTGAATTAGCTCTCACACCAATATTTGCGTCTAGAGCCTTTGCATTGAGGGCTATCTGAAAATGGCTGTGGCGCTGAAGTTGCCTGTGAATGTGGAGTTGGTGGCATGTGAAAACCGCATGTGGAGCATTCGTTTGTGTGGCATGCTCTACCAGGTTCATTCCTAGATAATGCACTCAAAGGGCACTAAGCATAGAGTGTGAAAACTGAGTTTCCTTGAGAGCTGCTTGGAAGCCTGATGGTGTGTGAAGTTAGTGAGCCAAATGGAGTTGTTCTCCCACAAGAACCACTCGGCTGATCCTTCTTCAATATGCCCTTCACCAACATGCAGTGTTTCCTTGATTGAATTAGCTCTCACACCAATATTTGCGTCTAGAGCCTTTGCATTGAGGGCTATCTGAAAACGGCTGTGGCGCTGAAGTTGCCTGTGAATGTGGAGTTGGTGGCATGTGAAAACCGCATGTGGAGCATTCGTTTGTGTGGCATGCTCTACCAGGTTCATTCCTAGATAATGCACTCAAAGGGCACTAAGCATGGAGTGTGAAAACTGAGTTTCCTTGAGAGCTGCTTGGAAGCCTGATGGTGTGTGAAGTTAGTGAGCCAAATGGAGTTGTTCTCCCACAAGAACCACTCGGCTGATCCTTCTTCAATATGCCCTTCACCAACATGCAGTGTTTCCTTGATTGAATTAGCTCTCACACCAATATTTGTGTCTAGAGCCTTTGCATTGAGGGCTATCTGAAAACGGCTGTGGCGCTGAAGTTGCCTGTGAATGTGGAGTTGGTGGCATGTGAAACCCGCATGTGGAGCATTCGTTTGTGTGGGATGTTCTACCAGGTTCATTCCTAGATAATGCACTCAAAGGGCACTAAGGATAGAGTGTGAAAACTGAGTTTCGTTGAGAGCTGCTTGGAAGCCTGATGGTGTGTGAAGTTAGTGAGCCAAATGGAGTTGTTCTCCCACAAGAACCACTCGGCTGATCCTTCTTCAATATGCCCTTCACCGACATGCAGAATTTCCTTGATTGAATTAGCTCTCACACCAATATTTGCGTCTAGAGCCTTTGCATTGAGGGCTATCTGAAAACGGCTGTGGCGCTGAAGTTGCCTGTGAATGTGGAGTTGGTGGCATGTGAAACCCGCATGTGGAGCATTCGTTTGTGTGGGATGCTCTACCAGGTTCATTTCAGTCCTAGATAATGCACTCAAAGGGCACTAAGCATGGAGTGTGAAAACTGAGTTTCCTTGAGAGCTGCTTGGATGCCTGATGGTGTGTGAAGTTAGTGAGCCAAATGGAGTTGTTCTCCCACAAGAACCACTCGGCTGATCCTTCTTCAATATGCCCTTCATCAACATGCAGAGTTTCCTTGATTGAATTAGCTCTCACACCAATATTTGCGTCTAGAGCCTTTGCATTGAAGGCTATCTGAAAACGGCTGTGGCGCTGAAGTTGCCTGTGAATGTGGAGTTGGTGGCATGTGAAACCCTCATGTGGAGCATTCGTTTGTGTGGCATGCTCTACCAGGTTCATTCCTAGATAATGCACTCAAAGGGCACTAAGCATAGAGTGTGAAAACTGAGTTTCCTTGAGAGCTGCTTGGAAGCCTGATGGTGTGTGAAGTTAGTGAGCCAAATGGAGTTGTTCTCCCACAAGAACCACTCGGCTGATCCTTCTTCAATATGCCCTTCACCAACATGCAGTGTTTCCTGGATTGAATTAGCTCTCACACCAATATTTGCGTCTAGAGCCTTTGCATTGAAGGCTATCTGAAAATGGCTGTGGCGCTGAAGTTGCCTGTGAATGTGGAGTTGGTGGCATGTGAAAACCGCATGTGGAGCATTTTTTGTGTGGCATGCTCTACCAGGTTCATTCCTAGATAATGCACTCAAAGGGCACTAAGCATAGCGTGTGAAAACTGAGTTTCCTTGAGAGCCTCTTGGAAGCCTGATGGTGTGTGAAGTTAGTGAGCCAAATGGAGTTGTTCTCCCACAAGAACCACTCGGCTGATCCTTCTTCAATATGCCCTTCACCAACATGCAGTGTTTCCTTGATTGAATTAGCTCTCACACCAATATTTGCGTCTAGAGCCTTTGCATTGAGGGCTATCTGAAAACGGCTGTGGCGCTGAAGTTGCCTGTGAATGTGGAGTTGGTGGCATGTGAAACCCGCATGTGGAGCATTCGTTTGTGTGGGATGCTCACCAAGCTTCATTTCAGTCCTAGGCACTCAAAGGGCACTAGGCATAGAGTGTGAAAACTGAGTTTCCTTGAGAGCTGCTTGGAAGCCTGATTTTGTGTGAAGTTAGTGAGCCAAATGGAGTTGTTCTCCCAGAAGAACCACTCGGCTGATCCTTCTTCAATATGCCCTTCACCAACATGCAGAGTTTCCTTGATTGAATTAGCTCTCACACCAATATTTGCGTCTAGAGCCTTTGCATTGAGGGCTATCTGAAAATGGCTGTGGCGCTGAAGTTGCCTGTGAATGTGGAGTTGGTGGCATGTGAAACCCGCATGTGGAGCATTCGTTTGTGTGGGATGCTCTACCAGGTTCATTCCTAGATAATGCACTCAAAGGGCACTAAGCAA
>NW_026697290.1:0-109398 GCF_030435755.1 Ochotona princeps | reverse complement strand
GTAGTGTGCACGTGTCTAGTCAGGATCTAACGAACCGTCTTACGGATGTAATGCAGCGACTGGTCTAAAAAGACACGTCAAACGCGCGTGTATAAGAATTTCCGAAGTTCGAGCTCTGAGATGAACAAAGTATACGGCATTAAGAGGAAGAATGCGCAGAGTGTACGCCGACTGCGTAAGACACCCGGCCCTCCAGGGAAAAGACGAAACGGAAGAAAGCTGCCAGCACTCGTTTGCTCCTTTGAGCATCGGCTTCTCAGCGTAAAAGACAGTAGAGAAAGAGGGGCGAAGCCCCGTAGCAATGCTGTTTTTTCAGTATCAGATATCGTATTGAAAAGAAACACTGTGCACGCGGCGGGTACGCTCCGCTGACAGGGTACGACCACGCGTTCGCGCATGCGGGACGTGGTGGGAAAGACACACCAGAAGGCACCGGATGGAAGAACAACTAGAAACAGTTTTTTCGCATTCAAGATAACGGCGGAAAAGGCACATAAGTCTGTGCATCAATGGTGCGCTTGCCGAGTGTGTGCGAGGCAAAAGGTAGTACCTAACGGTAGAGTCAACTGTGCCTGTTTCCATGCCCCAGCGAACAAGGTAACCGTGGGACTGATCTTCAATCTAACGCCCGTAGGAAACTGTGAAGCACTTTATAGCAAGCGAAAATGAATAATTGGATTTGTGTAGGATACTGAAGGTCTGTATGACTCTCATAATAACAGTTGTCCAGAAAATAAATACTGTAATCGAGGTCTACCACAGCTGGGAAGACTTCACCTGATGAAATATACCCGAGGTGGCGAATCCATCACGACACTAGCGTACGGAGGGATGCTGGCGCTTTTGTCCCATTTTTTTCGCAAAGATGGTCCGGGACCAGAGCCTGAGGGAGTGTGTCTAGGCTCGTTCTTACTTGAGGCGCGCCTCCGAGCGAATCTCGATATAATGAGCCCCGCATACGGTAGCAACCATTGGTTCCAGGCCTAGTAACGATGTGTCTAATCTCAGAAAATAGCCGTGACGGTGTGCCGAGCTTTGCCTCGCCATACGTCTTTGCCTATTTTGCACAGAGAGTACGCACTGCTTGAGGTATCTCTCCAGGGTTTTCACACCTATCTCCCTTTCGTTTCCACGTGTGTACGTACGCCAGGCACCGACCGAAACACTACACGCTTGCCACGAGCGCAGTCACATATTTGAAGGCCGGCTTATATTTGTCGTATTTAGAAAGGAACAAAAATCCCCTGATCTTCATGTCCATTGACACACAGCCGCCGTCTAACTGTGTCGACTAATTCCAGAGTGTGCATTTTCTTCCGTTTCGTGTCACAAGCGGCCTCCTCGAACACCCTGTGTACCACGACAGGCTATCAATTTCCAGCACTCCTTAGCGGGGACTAGTATCTCAACGGTCTGACGGAAGCTCTACCGGAGTCACTTGCACAAAGGTACAACTGTCTACGGGGTATGAGGAGCCCTAGAGTATGTGCAGTGTTACTTTAGGCGTCGTCTTAGATGCAACAGTCTGGAGTTTTCCGAAAACATTACCACCGTAATTCCAGAGCGATTTGAACTCCCTGGTAGTGCAAGCTGAAGAGAAAGAGCGGTCGCTGAGGACTGCCCGAGGGCACGTCAGCTTTGTTGGTATCAGACGTGTGTTGCTGCCGAGGTGTTGCCACTACGTAATATCGGACAAGTGTGCAAGACAGCTGGTCGATCAGCGCGATTCCAAAGAACGCGCTCCTCCCCCTCAGGTGTTCAAGAGCTGTAAAAATTGTGCCCGTTTCGTGGCCGTGCGCACGATTTGCACTACCTCTTTGTAAGGACACCGTTGGTCAGGATGGCGGGCACGCTTCACATTGACGCCTTTCAATACTGCTGGTGAGGCCCACTGCTTATAGTAAAGGCTGCAGAGAACCGCATTAGAATGCTTTACAGCCAGTTCTTGGCATGTGCTCACGCCGTCGTACATCATTAGTCAAGCTTGTCTTTCCGAAATATTCGCATGTACTTTCCTGGGACAACTCTCAGCATGCGCCGTCGATGAAAACTCCGTCATTTCAGAGGCCAAGCTGCGCGGATTGTTGCCAAATTTGTCACGCGTCCACCTAAAGTCTTAAATTCCGATACCGAAACGATCGACAGGGCCACTTAGCAGTAGAAACGCCGCTGGAACTGGCATTCGCGATGCTGGCGTATGGCGCCGTTTCTTCCTGAGCCGCACTTAGCACGCACACCATTCATTCATTATCTTGAAGGATAACGACCCAAGCAAAGATACGGCGCACGCAGCCTATCTCATTGGTTGTTCTCAACTGCACCCTGCGTTAAATACGGTGGCGGCTACAAGGCACACAGCCATCCTTTGCCAGCCTTGCTATATGAGCGGCTTCAATGCGTAATGCCATCAGGGGGGCCACGTGCGCGTTCTTGAAGCACAGAGTATCTAGCAGTTGTCCCGAGAAGAAATCTTGGGCCGACGGCGTATCACAGCAGAAGCGTGGTGAGAACTCGCCACAAGAACCCCAGAAGCACATGTAGAAGGCAAATAACCATTTCATCAAGGTTCTGGAGGAGGGAGGACAGTTCTCAGCGATTGTTTGGTGACAATATTTTCTGCCGAATCGAGGACCAGCAGGACCTTGTACGTACTAGCTGGGCGTCATTCAGCTTTGAAAGGCATTCATTGGTCTTTGGGTGCAGCAGTGGGGCAGTGGTATTCTGATGGACAGGACACGCTTCTGACATGGGGACGAACAATAGGCTTCAAACCCACTGCTACAGATGGGCTTATGCTGGAATTTTCGACTTTTCCTAGTAGAGAATTTCCTTACTGCAGGAGAATCACCCATCTTCACTTGTATTTATGTAATCAATGTGAGCACGGAAGACAACACATACTAGATATCGAACAACACGTAAGCGAGTTTCGTTCGGCAGATAATTACCTTGTCCGCTCATATCTGTGCTAGGAGAGCACATTAAATTCTTTAGCGACCAGCGGGAAATTCTCGTTACATTATCGTTCAAGTCATGCATCAGGTCCCATCACGAAACTGAACTGCGCTGAGGCTTGATGCAGTTCCCTGCATCCCATCGCTTACCGTGCATGCTTGCTTTTCGTACTCATCAGGATCAAAGATATCTACCCTGCTCGCGGTCCACCTGACCGAGTCACGACTGTGTACACGGCAATCCTTCATCTTTTTTCTCAGGAGATCCTGTAATTACTTCCTCTGTTATGCTGGGGATAAGTAAGGTTGCTGTTGTGTTGTACAAGGCAACGGCTGGCATATCTACCTGCTTTCGGTAGAGTCGCTGGGCTCGATCAGGGGCGGAAGGCAGCAGAAATACAATTAGCTCAAAACCTTAGAGCAGCCTTCTGCCCTCTAGCGCCAGATCAACGCGTTGTCCGTCTTTTCCTGCGCACAAAGCCTATTAAACTGGGTGACGCAGGCGATACGCAGCCTCCTTCAGCACAAAATGAACTGACACAATTGCGTTGTCCTTTGTACGACTTACGATCACCACCTGGTTCAACACTCGACTTCAGTCGCCGGCGTCCATGAGCGGAGCACCAAGCTGAAGGCTTGCGGGGCCGCGGTGCGAAGCACAGGGGAGTTTTGATAAGAAGTGCCGCCTGCAATCCGAAACAGCAACGCGCTGCACACCCTGTTCCTGGCTTTACCTCGTGCTCCCGACTGTGCTGCTGAAGCACCACAGGTGTGTGCCAAGCTGCTGGTATGTTTCCGCCAGAAAGCCAAAAGCGACACGACGACAGAAGCATCGGCTTCCTGCGTTCAGCAGCTGATTAGGCTCTCTCTTTGCTGGCAAGTACTAGGCAGTTGTTGCAGTATTTCTTTCTGCAGTGCTGGCCACAGACAATATTTGCAATCCTCGTGTTCTAGCAGAAAGGCCCTATCCACCTACTATTCAGTCTTCCACAGAGGCTGCAGCAACGGCGTTCGTAACGCTGACCTGCGCAGCAGCTTCTGTATACGCTCGGCCAGCAAATACACTCCGGGGTCTAGGCATCAGCGCCTCTCTCTTTATCGATGTTTGAGCTGTGCACTTCATATATTTTGGATTCGTGATAGTTTCTTCACGTGGACCGGCCTCCAAGGCTTTCACCGTTGGAGAGCCTGATGCTTCCAGGCGCGTGTTGAAAGGACGCCACCCTCATGTGTCATATGTTTTAATCGGCATATGGAACAATGTGAGCGCAGTCACTGGCTATTTCCTCGTAATAGGCATGTGACTCAAGGTACACTTATCGAGTGGGAAAACGATTATGCTCTGTTGTTCAGTGACTATGTCGGACAAAAGCGTTCTACTAACTGTGTGACACGCGCGTGTGCCGTGCCGACGACCCTGCCTGTCTCCAGCATCAAAACAAATTAAAAGCGGCGTTGTTTGCGTTCGTCAGTCTCGCGGCAGTGCGCAAGGGCTGCGCCGACCTTTTTCACTCCGTAAAAATGCTCGTGCGCAAAGGCAACAACGTGCTCTTGTGCAGTTACATGCAGGAAGTCTGCCTGGAATGCCGAGCTTTGATTCTACTTTCCGTGGCGTTTTTTCCAGTGTGACATGTAGTCACTTTCAGTGCTATTCTCTCGACTGAAAAGGATAGTGGGTTGCACTCCTGTTGGTGAGGAGCCGAGTACCAAAACCAATTCAGCTTCGGTGTAAAATTATCCAGAGTTTTCGTGAGAGCACACTCAAGTACGCGTTACCATCCAGAGTTCGAAAAGCGTAACTAAAGCGTACAAATAATCTGGTATCTTTATTGCACACCGTAGCATGAAAAAACGTACGCATACACATATAACGCACACGGCCGGGCATCTATAAACATATAACGCACAACGGAGTCTCAGGTCCGGTGTGTTGAGGATGACAAGTAAAAGCACACACGAAAACACTTCTCAAGTCCTTTCGACGAGATAGACTGCTAACTCTCGTAGAAAAATATATATATACGTATGGAAGACGTCTTCTTTCCGTCCCCAAACGACGACCAGAGGCGTACATGGACGCATTGTGAAACAGAAACGGTACGCTTGCGAGGTGGCTCGGATATTGCGTACCCTCGCTCGTGGCCTGTAGGAGTGACGACAAGCAGCAGCCAATGGCGTGTAACGTATTTTCCTCCGTAGTGCTTTCACCTTGATATACGAAGTGTGTCTTTGTAATTATATAATCACAATGCGCGTTGCACCTCCCTTTTGGGAGGGCATGTGCATCCCGTCGCTACTTGTACAGAAGACTCATTATGAAAGCGTGTCTTAACGCGGTCCACACACGCCCGCGAAAGCCTGTGGGTCAACGTGTGCACCGACGAGACAGTGTCATGAATAGCAGACAAAGAAAACGTTTACACCCAACTACCACACAAGCCGCCAAAGATATGTGAAATAACATGCAAGTGTGACTTCTACATAACACGTCCGTAAATAGCGGCAGATGGGTGTAATCACCTTCAGAAGTCTTAAAAGCGTATATATAGAGGCCGTGTTCCCATCTCCACGAGTGCTTAATCAGTCGCTCTGTCTTTCTCACTAAGAAAAAAAGACAGACAGCGGATTGCAAATAGCAATGTTTTTTGATGCAGTATTTTGATTCTGCGGTTCCTCTCTAATTCAAGAGACATTCGCTGACTTGGGACGAATTACCACTACATCAGCAAGACTGATACTCCGTTGCTTTCTAGTTAACAATGCTGCAAGTACAGGAGAAGCCAATTAATTGGGCCAAGTGCAATTACTACATTATTACTTTCCCATATCATATATAGGTCCACGGCAAGCAATTCGGTTTTAGAGAGGCTGTCCCATTCGGCGCGCCTCTGTGGGTTGCCTCTGCTGCTGTTGTCGCTCGAGGGAGAAGTACTACCGACATACGGAGAGCCAACAGGACGACTAGGGACGCGCACGCATCTCTCTGCAAAAGAAAGAATAAAATGTGAGTATATCTTTTAGACTGTGTGCTTCGCACAGTGACATTGAGCAGAGTGCATACTTGCATGCATGTCTCTCTCTTTCCAAACAAAGATATTAAAGGGCATTCACCTTAGTGATAACGCTCACTCCACCCCGTAGGCGACATTATGACATGCAGACACCTTCTGCAAGCCGAACCGACCTACAACGCAGTGACTGGGAGAGTGACATAGAGTGCTCTATATGTGTTTCAGAGTGTCGTGTGAAGAATTAGTACTACTGTGTTTATCTTCACTATGACAGGCCTCGACGACTAGACAGCACATACACGAATCCACACAATTCATCACTTTCATAAGAGACACTCTCTTGGCACCTTCTACCTCTCATGCCCACACGCGTACGAAGTACTTCGCAGACGCACCCTCTCCTATCGAGAGGCCGTAGCATGCCGCTGCTGTACGTATAGCTGCCGTCAGTTCTAGTAATTATACAGTGCCAACACTAGTTAACACTACTGCTACTACTACTTCTTGGGGTGGTACTGACACTAGTGACACTATCACTAATACTCCTGTTGCAGAACCCGGCGGTGTTCCTACCAATAGGTGATACTACTGCGACTGCTACTGTTTGTATGTATATTACTAGTACTGTTGCTACCACCGGTAGGTAGAAGTCGCTTGCTTGCTGTTGTTAGATGGTGAAGGAATGACGTGCATGACGCTTGTTAGGGGATACTGCAGGATGCCTGTGGAGGCTGTTGAGGTTGTGCGTGAAGTAGTCGATATGATTCGACTGTTGGTGCTGTTGCAGATACGACGATTCGCTACAGCAGCAGGGGCACTACTCGGAGAAGGACTGTGAGCGAAGTAATAATTATAGGTGGTGGAGCTACTACTATCATTACAACTAGGAGAAAGAGGAGTTGCCTGCTGTCGATATGTTGAAGCACCCCATATTTGCTGCTGTTGGTGCTCTCCGTGTTGCAACGGTAGATACGTCGTGCGAGGCATGTGCTGCTGCTGCATTGAGCGACGATAGGCTTGTTGCGTAGTAATATCCTCCTGCTGGTGTTGTTGCTGCTGTTCGTGCTGCTGGTGGTAATGGTGATGATAATGTACTGACTGTTGTGCCTGCAGTGGCTGGCTCGCATATTCTTCGTAGCATGACGCGGTTGATTTCCCTGCTGCGTTGCTGCTGCTGTATGTTGATGTCGGGGTGCCAGCTCATCCGACCGCTGTTGCTGTTGCTGCAGTTCTGACGTAAACGAACCTCTATGATAACTTCCCTGCTGTCCCAAGTACACGTGATTCCTCAGTTGCTGCTGCTGCTCCTCCTCCTCGTCCACCTCGTGTCGCTGCTGCGGCAGCAGCATTGTTTCAGAGAACCTTCCATGTGACGAACACCCCTCGCCACTCGTCGTCTTCGGCTTCTGCTCCAGCAGTTCCTCATTTTTAAGGACAACTCCTTCCTTCTCCTCCTCTCTATCAAAAGCCGTGAAACGAGTTGGAGACTCGAGACGTCCTCCCGTCTTTCGCAGCAATGACTGGTGTTGCTGAGCTTCCACTTGAACATTCTGCTGCTGCTGCTCTCGTGATACAAAGGAGCGAACCCTCGATGTACAGAGCTGCTTTTGTTGCGGGTACGAAGCGACGACGCGTGCGCTATATATTTGTTGCTGCTCCTGCTCCTGCTGGTGGGAGTGGTGTTGTTGCTGTTGCATGTGTGGCTGTGTGTACTGGTAAATAGAAGCTCCATCGTAGAGAGCGGGCTGTTGCTGCTGTTGCTGTGCTGGCTGATTGAAATGCAATCGCTGCTGCTGCTGTTGTATGGTTGTTAGAATTGGCGGTCGCTGCGATCGAAGCTGCTGCTTTGTTCGTATGAAGTAACTGGCTGCGCTGCATGATGGCTGCTGCTGCTGCATGCCCTCCAGTGAAGAGAAACCTCCCATCCCTTCTTCTCCTTCTTCAACGGTTTGCTGTTGTATCCTACTATCACCCTTGGTTTGCTGCTGTTTCATCATTTGACACCGTTGCTGCTCCTGTTGCTCATGTTGATGATAGTGATGTTGACGTTGCTGTTGCTGCATCAGTTGTTGCTGCATCATCATTTGCTGCTGCAGGAGCATTTGTTGTGAGAGTTTTATCTGTTGCGTCATATGCTGGAGCTGTTGCTGCTGCCGCTGTGTGTTTTCTAGAGGCTGCAAGAGTTGTGTCACCTGCTGACGTGGACTTTGGCCATCTTCACACTGCGGCTGCTGCTCTTCCTGGAGCTGCTGCTGTCGACGTGATGAGGAAGATGCTGATGACGGAGATATCAAAGCAGAAAAGACAGACAATTTGTCTGTTAAACTATCGAAGAAACCACCCTCTGCTGCTGTTGGTGTCTTCGTGTGAATGTTAGCAGACTCTAACGTTGTCATGCCACGGCCACACCCTTTTATGTGCGGGGTGCTGCAGTTCCTGCCGCTGCGATTGCTGCTGCTGTTGATGTTGCTGCTGTTGCTGTAGCTCCTGCCGCTGCAGTTGCTGCTGTTGTTGTTTTTGTTGATATTGTGATATAGTTTGTTCAGCTGGAGCCACTATTGCTGCCGGCATAGTAGTTGTAGTTGTAGCAGTGATATTAGCTGTAACTGGCGCTGCAGGCTGCCACAGCTGTTTGTATCGTGACCGCTCAACTGTTGGCTGCTGGATCCACTTCCACCCCCAAGTACTCTGGCACTGCTATTATTATTACTACTACTACTATTATTACTCCTATTTTTCTTATTAGGTGAGATAGCACTCACTACACAGCTTCTTCCTGCTGCTCCTCCTGCTTCTGCTCCTGTCTCTTCGGTTCTCCCTCTTTCACTTGTACGTCTATCTGCCTCTCTATATCTCTGTGCAGGTGCAGCTGCGTCTGCTGCTCTTGCTGCTGCTGCTCTTGCTGCTGCTGCTGTTGCTGCTGCTGCTCTTGCTGCTGCTTCGGGTGTTGCTTCTGCTGCTGCTGTTGCTATATAGTAAGTCCCTGGTGTAGTACTGACAGAATCATGCCAACTTCGTATATCTCGTGACGTTGATGATGTATGGTAGACTGGTAGTACTAATGATGAAGGTGGAGCTGCTGCAGGTGTCACTATTGCTGTTGCACGCGGGTGGGGCCCGCCAGGAAGAGCAGAGTTGCGTCTTACGTACGAAGCAGTTGCAATACCTCCTAAATCAGAGGGAGAAGAAGCTGTAGTAGCTCCATTCACAAAAGTTGCAGGAATACTCGATATAGCTCTTCCACCAGCACCCGCAGCAGTAGTACTAGAAGAACCTCCTCTAGCGGAGGCACCAGCAGCAACAGTAGTATTATTATTACTCGCAGAAAAACCTCTAGCGGTAGCAGTAGCAGCAACAGTACTAGTACTATTGATCTTATTAGCAGAGAAACCTCTAGCAGCAGCAGTAGTAATAATATTACTAGCAGAGAAAGCTCCGGCAGAAGTGGCAGCAGTAGCAGTCGTTGTTGTGGGGTAGACCCCAGTGTGACCACCACCCCCACCACCCCCAGCAGCAGCAGTAGTAGTAACAGTAGGATTAGTAGCATAGAAGGTATGAGCAGCACGACCAGCAGTAGCAGTAGGAGTAAGAGAAGAAGAAGAGTAAGCGGTTCTCCCTCGCGTGTTAGCAGTAGGAGCAGTACTGGTAATATTAATAGGAGTAGCAGCGGGGGACGTGAGTACCGGCAACACCATAGTAGTATTGCGTGTGAGAGTGTTAGTACCGTGAGTACTACTGTTACTATTGACAGTAGTAGCAGGAGTTGTGGAGGGAAATGAGGGGCACGTTCACAGAAGTAGATGCATACTGTTGTAATGCAGATGCAGGAGAAGCAGCAACGCATGCAGAAGAAAAGAGAGATGCACTGGGTGTGGCTGAAGTGAAAGAACTCGTATGATATGGTTGTGCAGCAATGACGTGGGCTGTTGACGGTAGACAAGCAGCAGCAGCAGTAGCAGCGGCAGCAGGAGGAACAGCATTCGTGGCAGCAGCAACAGCAGCAGCATCTCCTCCTCCTCCTCCTCCCCCAGCAGCAGCAGGAGTAGTAACAGCACTCATAGGAGCAGCAGCCGGCCTCCTCATCCACTACCACTACTACTAAAAGTAGCAGCAGCAGTAGTATTATTATTAGCAGCAATATGAAGAGGAGGAGGAGGAGGCGTAGTAGAAGTTAGTGTCGGTTCAACGATACAACGAGTGAAGGCAGCAGCAGCAGCAGTTGTAGTATTCGGAGGATGAGCGGCGCCAGCAAGAAGAGGAGTCCTAGTAGCAGTAATCACAGCGTTAGTAGCAGCAGTAGTAGGTGTACTAGTATCAGTAGTAGTACAAGCAGTATACAAATGTGTGAGAGGCAGAGCAGGTGTAACGCCCGCGCTTACAGAACGTGGAGCGCAGTTGTAGGGGTCACCACTATACTGAGTATTATGTATTGCTGCTGATACTGAACTACCAGGAGTAGAGGCCCGTAGAAAAGGAGTATACGTTGATGGAGCCTCATCACTGATAGGAGGAGGCATTAGACGAAAATTGTCTCCTTCTGCCCGCATGTATGGAAGAGTATTAGTAGTAGTAGCATTGGCAGCAGCAGCAACATCATCATAAGCAGTTGTAGCAGTACTAGTACTTGGAGGAGTAGACGAGCCATGTAGTGGAGGTGCATTACGCCTTCTGTGCACAAACAAACGTGCTCCCCGCAGTGGAGAAGAAGAAGTATTGCAAGTCAAAGTATGGCAAGTGGAAGTGTGGCGATCAGACGTTTGGCAGTAGTAGTCGTCGCTTGTGCGGCTTCTCACAGAAGTCATTCGAGACGCATCAGAAGAAGAAACTGAAGAGGAATCTACAGCACACGCTGCTGTTGCTGATAGGATGGACGACGCGTCAATAGCACGTAAAATTCCTCCTCCTCCTCCTCCTGCTCGTCTTCCTCCTCCTCCTTCTCCTCCACGTCCACCTCTTCCTTCTCTGTCTCTCAAGGAGTAAATAGATGTAAGTGATGCAGCTCGACGAGAAGGTACTTTGAAGCTGCTGCCGTTTTCTGCTGGAGACTGAGGCGGAGGCAGAAATTGAAACAGTTGGCTCATCACTCCTAACAAGCGTCCAGAGCTCCTACAGAAGCAGACGCATGTGAAGTACACAGTATTGCACACACACACCCACACACACATATGCAACCACATCTATATATAGATATGTTTATGCATACATGCACATACAACAGACACACATATATATATATATATGTATATATGTAGGTATGTATGGTTGTATGCGTGTATGTATACATGCACATACATGTGTGGGTAAACAGAGAGAGAGTATAGGAACTGAGAGTTTTCTTCTTCTATTAGTCGTCATATTTAAAGGCAACGTGTGGTTCTTTTCCCCTGACTACCAGAAGTAACAACAGCAGCGACAGCAGCAGCAGCGGAGGTCCTCTGCAGGGGACGCAGCGTATTCTGATCTGACCACATAGGGACAACAAATACACGTAAGCAGCTAGTAACACACATATATATGTATATGCGTAGATATCAGGATGTAGATGGAAAGATAAGTGCTCATATATAAGCTGTAGAGAAAACAGTATTAAGGGGCCAGTACACGTACGCAGCTAGTCATACACCTATGTATATACATATTATATACACGTAGATGTAAAGTAGGTGGGGAGAGAGAGAGCTGCTTTTTACGTGAGAAGCAGGAGGAGTATCGAGTGGGCCAATGACACACAGAAGCATGCAGATGCTTGTTTAGCTACCTATTTAGCTACTACACTACTACTACTAGAAGATTTTCTTGAAGACAGACATACAGATATATATATATATATATGCATACATATATATGCACATATACATATATATATATATATATGTAGAGGGATCGTCACGGCATACGATTGGAATCGAGAAACATATGTATTTATATTAATGTTTGAGAGAAGAGACATATACATATATACACTGATCACTCACGGGTAAGACTGATGTGTCCAGCCCATCTATGTCCATATATGCATCAATGCACGCGAAAACTGAAGTACGTACAGGAGGTCTGCACATGATATTGATGCATGCACGGAGAGCTATATTATCAACAGAATGCTGTTTAGAAAGGTCAGACGTATACCTGTCAACTTTTTCTAGAAACGCCTCCATGCGTTCGCGGCCCTTATCGTCTCCTTCTGCAGCAGCAGCAGCAGCGGCAACTGCGGCAGCAGCAGCACGTGCAGCAAGCAGCTCCACCACGCGCTGCTGCTTCATGAAGAGTCGCGTGGACTTTGGCTGCTGCTGCTTCTTGAGCGGCTTGCAGTCTACAAGACACACGTCCGATGAACCCTCCTCCTCGTTTCTCAGTTGTTGCTGTTTCGGAGCTTTCGCTTTTCTTTTCCTCCTCTGCATCGTGTCGCCCCAACAACTCCTGCTCATCCTCCTCCTGCTGCCTTTCTCGCCGCTGCTGCTGTTGATGATGATGGTGTTTTTTCGATGGCGACAATCGTCGTTGCGGATCTCTGTGTCGCTGAATTATCTGCTGTTGGTCCTCTTCCTCCTGCTGCAACTCTTTTGACTTGGGCTGTAGTTGCTGTAGTGGCTGTTGCTGCTGCGCTTGAGAATGATTAAGAAATGGCAGCAACAGAGCGCCCATGAGGGGATGACCCTGATGCCATGCATGCGTGGAACTGGTGCTTGCAGTGTTTTCTGCCTCTCTGTTTTTCTTCTTCTTCTCCTCCTCCTCCTCCTTCTGTACACGCAGTAAATGTTGTTGTTGCTTCTCCTGGTCTTCTTTCTTCTCCTCCTCCTGCTTCTGCTGCTGGGACGACCTGACACTACTACTACTACTATTATCGGCAGTAGGAATAGTATTCGTACTAGCCCAAAATATAGGAATAATGCTACTACTACTACTCCTAGTATAACTGCTGCTGTGGCTTCTGTTGCTGCTGGTGCTTGGAGGAAAAAGAAGAAAACGAGTAAGATTCGATGATGTGTCTTTGTTAGTTTTCCTCTCATAATTAGAATCGACTTTTTTCTGATTACCTCGTGTTGTGATGAACCCGCAGTCTGTACCGGCCATGTACGTTTCCTCTTCTTCTATTTCTCCTCTACTCTGCTGTTGCTGTTGCAGGTGCGCTGGCGAAAGAGGTATAGGAAGAGGAATTCGATGATTGTTCACAGACCCTGCACGATGTGCTGTCGATACAGTAACCTCCCATTCAGGCAGAGCAGCAGCATTTGTAGTAAACAATGAAGAAGAAGAAGTAAAAGAAGAAGCGCTGAGAGTTCTAGGGTCATTTGTGCATCGTGAAGGAGAGACCTTTACGCAGTCAGCCGCTATTTTATGTTGTCTTCGCAGTGTAGCAACACGAAGTAAGGAATTTATATAGGACGGTAGTACGCGGGGAAGAGAACTTTTAATACTACTACTACCACTACTATTACTACTACTAGTACGACGGCTTCCGACTGAATAGTGACCTGCCAGAAGCAACAGATGGTCCTTCCCTCCTGCCACCTGCAAAACGCCACATGGAGACGAAATACATAATAGTGCCAACGTTTATATATATATATATACATATATATTGCAGAATATGGAAAGAACAAGCACATCTACACATATATATGTATATATATATATACACAAGAAATTCAGAGAAAAGATGCTAGAAATTCATGTATTACAAAAGAGGGGAAGAAACATTCGAATATAGTGAATATATCTGTCTATGTATATGTGTATACATGGACGAGGTGAAAAATTCATATATCACAGAAGGAAAGAAAACAAAGCTTCGCGCCTATACATACATGTATATGTTCGTACACGGGGTATGTGGAAAATGCGTGTACTAAATAGAGAGAAAAAAGACTTGAATAAATAAATAAATTTATATTTGTATATAATGATACACATACGTACAAAGAATACGTGAAACACTACTGCAATACACAATGAATAGATACATACATATACATATACAAGGATGTACACAAGCTATATGTTAATTATGTATACGAATATATATGTATATATGTACATACACAGAGAACATTCATTACAAAATGAAAAGAAATATACATCTACGTATATATATATAAATATTATATACATATATGGACACAAACTATGTGAGAAATGCATACAGCAGAAAAGAAGAAAAACAACATGTACGTGTATACATTTATATATATATATATGTAGAGAGAGAGAATACGTGAAACGTATCGAGTTCATAGAACGAAAAGAAAGCCATGAAAAGATATAAAAATAGATACACGCAAAGCGTGAGAAATTTTTATGTATATATTTAATTCGCTATTATAAAAGAAACACTGAGACCTACTGAGCCTAATGATGTGGAGTAATTATATATCACGTCTCTTCAGCATACGAGTGCTGTCCATTTGGATATATGCCCGCGTATTTTTTGTAAGTAGAATAATAGCGTGGTAGCAACAAGAAACTCAGCCACAAAATATATATCTGGTACCACTAGTATTTTAAGTGTATACATATGCATGTTTGTAGTTTCAATTACCAATAAACACTAGTGTCTCTACACATATACATATATGTACCTATATCCATATATGTATCTATGTTTATACATATATATAAATATATATATTCTCTCACTTTTAACATACAAATGAAGAAATACATATATATAAATATATATATATATATATACACATACATATGTATATATTGGTAGTATATAGATTATAGTCTTTGGGCAACTTATGCACCATATAATATGGAGCACCACTAATATCAGCAATAGCACAAACGTCTCATATAATATATGCAGACTTCCACTGAGACGTACAGCATACATACATGTATGTATATATATATACACATATATACAGAGTAGAATTATGGTGCTGCAAAGAACAATCGGGAGACTATCTGCATATATATATATATATATATATAAATAATATGCATACTTCCATTGAGACCCACAGCATACATACATACATATGTATCTATGTGTGTATATACACATATATACAGAGTAGAATTAAGGTGCTGCAAAGAACAGTCGCGAGACTATTTGCATACATCCCCGCAATATGCACTTCAGTCATGCAGCATCATCAGCTCCATAATATACGATGTAAACATAATATACATATATATACATGTAAGCACATATACATATATATATATATACATATATGATGATGTAGAACAGCATAGTGGAAGTGCAGTAATGACTACATGATAGAATGAATATGTATATAATAGAGCATACAATATATATATGTGTATGTGTGTATACATATATATATATATATACATATACATATATATATATTATAAGATGCCAAACACTATAATGTATAGGTGCAGTAGTAACTGCACGATAGAACATATGCACATATATATATATATATAATTAAGCATAGTGGGACATCAGTAACAACCGCATGCTAAATATACATATATATATACACATGAATGCATACGTATACATGTACAAACACATATATATATATAAATAGGGTGCAGAACAGCATAATGTAGGTGCAGTTACCACGACATAGATAGAATATATATATATATATAAAGTGAGCATAACGGAGCTGGCGTTACAACCACATGATAAAATATATATATGTGCATATACATATATATACATATATATGTATATATTCAAGCACATACACACACACACACACACACACACATATCTAGCCATGAATACATATATGTATATATATATATGTTTACTTATATTGATATATATAATATATGTATATATGTGTATATGTCTATGTAATGTCGTAAGGCTCTGCATATTTAACAAAGTATTCATGTGAATATGAGAAAATGTAAGACAGGATGGAAATTTACTTTTTTTGTTATATTCATGTAGTTGTTAGCTGCGCCACCCATATATGCTGGAGAGGAACACATAGGTAGTTCTCCTAGTTAGATATACATATATATATATATATTAATACATATATGGAAGTTTATATTTATTAGACAATATTAGCTGTACACTAGATTGACTGTCATGACAGTGTATATACATATATATATATATATATGTGTATGTGAATGTATACATATATATATAGCTATGATGATAGAGTCAAGTATGATTAATAGTGTTGTTACTCTTTTTCAGAGGTTGAAGTTCTGAAACCAACAATTGATGTTGTCAGAAATATGCCACGATATGTTGTAAAATACTACCTACCTATCTAATGTATGTTTAGTAGTCAGATATATATATATATATTGAAGTCGTGTGATGTATAATAATAATTATTTTATTACGACTATTATGCAAACGAACGGGTGTGACCGCTGTTATTCATGATAGTAGTGGTAGTAGTAATAGTATTAGTACTACTACTGGTAGTATTAGTATTAGTAGTGGTATTTGTATTAGTGCTAGTAGTAGTATTAGTATTAGTTCTAGTAGTAGTATTAGTATTAGTACTAGTAGTAGTATTTGTATCAGTATTAGTAGTAGTAGTAGTATTAGTAGTCGTAGTAGTATTGGTGACCTCTTACTATTAATGTAGTGATGTATTTCTACCGTAAGGTGAGCTGGCGTACTCTCACATATATATATGAGAAGCACTGCCTTTATGTACTTATAGTGAATCTTTATATATATACATATATATTTGTTGGTGAAGTATACTAACTCAGTGAGAGAGAGCTTTTGCAGTCGTATATATACATGTGTCACTATTGCTACTACTGCTACTATGTAGAAAAGAACGTCGTGTTTGTATTGTCAGTGATTTAAGAGTAGTGGTAGTGGTAGTGATAGCAGTCGTAGTAGTGGTAGTAGTGGTACTTACAGTAGGACTGCTAATAGTAGAGGTAATGAGAGGACTACTGGTAGTAGTAGTAGTGGCAGTAGTAGTGGTAGTGATAATAATAGTGGTAGTGACAGTAGTACTAGTAGTAGTAATAGTAGTAGCGGCAGTAATTGTATTACGTACGTGTATTACGTGTTACTGTGTTATACGCGGAAGTAGGAGGGGGTTTCTCCCTGATTGACTCTGCTGTTATTGTTGCCGTTGGTGCTACAATGATGTTATGACCGTTGTTGCTGTGGGAAAGGAAGAAGAAAAAAATTAACTCTTGCATCATCTTATCTCCTTTCTTTATCGTTCTTCCCTCGCCAGCACCATTCCTACCCCCACCTCCACCTTCACCACCACCATTCCCATTACGACCGCTATCACCACCACTACCACCATTACCACCAGCAGCCTCACTCACAATGTAATTGCCACCAGTAAATTTCTGCTACAACCACTATTACTATTATTCGAGGCTGCTGTGGCTGCTGCTGTGTTGGTGTTGCTGTTGGTATGAGTGCTAGTGTTGATGTAATACATTAGTTGTGGGTGTTGCGCGTGCCCTTGAGGCAGACCGAGGGGTGAAAGGGGAGAAATACTACCTCTATGTGTGTGTGTATGTGCAAGAGTGTGTGTATATGTGTGTTGGGGTCCCTGTGTTTTTGGCGCTGTCGTTGTTGCCTTGTGTATTCAAAGCAACACTGGCGATTGTTGCTGGTGTTACTGTTGTTGTTGCCGTGCTGCTCGAGCTGCCACGAGCGTCCTATTGCGCACGTATTCTAAATAAAAGTGAAAAGTACATGACTGTGCATGCATAACAGTAGTGGTAATTACATAAGTATAATACGATTGAAGATTCACGAAATTGTATCAACTACGTGCCGATCCCACACATGTGTAGATATACATCTATTGAAAACCTCTCTAAATACAAACAAACTCAGCACCACTACAACCACTCACTACTATATCAATCACCCAGATATCATACATGCTACTATATATATATATATCTACGTATATATGTATGTATATATACATACATATATATATGGATAGCCTCTTGGAATGTATACACATAGTCACCACCACCACCACCACTGTTACTAGCACTCGCATAACTATTCCACGTTCCCTTCTGTCAAACGCGCTTTCACATATATATATATTTATATACATATACATAGATCTATATATTTATATACATATATATATAGATATATATATATGTATGTATATACTGACCGCAGTAACGGCTGTATGTTGGGGTAAGACCGCAAGCCACATCCCCCACAAGCGGTGCTGTCTGTTTTTATCGATCCAGAAACGCGGACTGATTAATGAGAATGATGCTGACGTTTGCATGGATGTAATATCATTGCTGCTGCTGCTGCGGCTGCTACTAAGGCTTTCGTTGCTGCTAAGACTCATGCTGCTGTTCGTACTGATACTGCTCTTTATGTTGTTTCTGGCCTTCGTTAGGAGCTGCTGTTGCGGTTGTTGCTGCTGCTGTTGCTGTTGCTGCTGTTGCTGTTGCTGCTGTTGCTGTTGCTGTTGCTGCTGTTGCTGTTGCTGTTGCTGCTGCTGTTGCTGTTGCTGCTGCTGTTGCTGCTGCTGCTGCTGTTGCTGTTGCTGCTGCTGTTGCTGTTGCTGCTGCTGTTGTTGCCGCTGCTGTTGTTGCTGTTGCTGCTCCTCCTCCGCTGAAAGAAGTGTAGAAAAAGAATTGCATAACATTTGCTGCAGTGCATTTGCTGCAGCATATGCTGTACTGAGTTGCGGTGGCGTCTGCTGCGCACAACCGTCACCAAAAGCCAGCAGCAGACCGTCAGTAGTCAAAAGCAGCAAACGTGTGGCTTCAGCAGGGAACATTACCGCATCTACGCGAAGGTGATTATTGACTCTCTGCTGCTCCTCTTGCTGCTGTTGTTGCTGTTGCTGTTGCTGCTGTTGCTGCTGTTGCTGTTGGTGCTGTTGCTTCTGGTGCAGTTGTTGCTGCTTCTTAGCAGAGTTCTTTCTCTCCTCCTTCTCATCCTTCTCGTTGCCCTCCTCTGATGGTTGTAGTTGTTTTTCTCTCTTCATTTCTCTCTCCTTTGTTTTTCCTCGCCCTTCTTCTTCGCGGCCTCCTGTTCTTCGTGTTTTTGCTCCGAGTGCTGCTCCTGCTGCTTCTTCTTCTTCTCCTCCTCCTCGTGCTGTTGCTACTGCTGCTGCTGGTGGTGATGCTGACGCTCTTTGTTCTCCTTCTTCTCTTCCTCCCGCTGCTGCTGCTGGATCAAAGACTGACGGATTCAGACAACGACTTTTTTTCCATCTGCAGAACCAGGAGCATCGTTCATTCAAACAAGAAGAATACCACTCACCATCACACAAAAAACAGTAAGCATGTACAACCCACAGAATATTCAACACACACACACACAAACACAAATATATGTATATATATATGTGAATATAACAAGCAGCACATACAATTTGAGTACGTCTAACAAACATAGAAACATACATATATGTAAATATACCAAAGTGGCATACTCACACTTAGTGAGCATTCAACAAAGGTTTTGAAAGCAAACACGTGTCACAAGATGCACACACAAGCAGTGAATGTGCAATATACACGAACACATAAACATATACAAATGTGTGTATATATATATATCACAAGTTGCATACACAATCAGTGACAATTCTACATACATAACAACAAATATATATAACATGTTGGCAACAGTACTTATCATGCAATTCTCTATCTCTAACACCTAAGGGGCAGGGCATCGGTACAGACATACATATATATATATATATATATATTTCTATTATTTTATGACCATACATTTGATACCTACATACGCATATATATATATATATATATATATGTTACTATAATTATATGCCGATACACTTAATACATGCACATATATATATTTAGATATATATCAATATCAGTATCATTCTATGACCATGCAATGGATACATGCGCGTATATATATACATACATCACTGTCATCATATGACAATACATTTGACATATGCATAATATATATATATTATACATATATCATTATACATATATCACTATCATTATATAACAATACATTTGACACATATACATATATATATTACCATCATTATATGACAATACATTTGACACATACACATATACGCATGTATACATATGTATACTACCATTACGTGACAATACACTTAATACATACACATACATATATATATATATATAAATGCACATCCCTACCGTCATGTGACTATACAATTAATACATACACAAATACATAACTATCTATAAGTATGGATGTGTTTACATATATATACATATATATATATATATACAATTTCATATCCATGAATACATACACACACACACACATATGCACCATGTATGAGATAAAGAAAGTATATCTAGCGTTATAAAGATGTCATGCGCCAGGCTCCAGTGGTAGTAGTATAAGTAGTTGACTGTATTGTAGGGTGTATATACCAACATATACATACAAATACACACATATATATATGTAGACAGACGCATTGATGCGCACATAGTCTGACTATCGTATAAACATACATAAATATATGTAGGTCTATATATATATGTATTGTAAATATATCTAACATATCACCACCACTACTACTACTACTACTACACACCCACACACATAGAGAAGGAAAAGAGAGCGGGAGAAAACAAGTGACACGAGTGGTCCTCTGTGAAGCTCGCATATTTGTCGTTGCAGTGGTTATGTGTTGATGAAATAACTCATAGTACAAACTTGTTAATATGAGTATGAATATATATACACTTCTATACCTATATGAATTTATTAGCATACAGAGATCATATATATATTTATATATATACATAACGTATACATGCGTTGAATATGTAAATAGTTACGTAGTCTTTCAACGGGACGTATGTGAAAAATATACGTATCAGGGATTTATATCTCTCTCTTCATCTCTAAGTATTACCTATTCGAATACATATGTATAGTAGATGTACCTATATATACATATGTTTGTATATATATGTATAAATATACATGTATGGCTATATATATATATATATATGTATACTGATTTGAGTAACGTGCATGCAGCAGCGACACTTGTAATAATGGCCGAACTAATAGCATGGGGTGCAGTGGCATACATAATATATTGAGATAACTACGTCGGAAGTAATTTATGAGAAGGAAATAGAGGGCAGCACAGAGCAGTACAGACATAACACATGATGTCAATATCCGCGAGAGTGACACACAGCGTCTTGCAAGAGAAAGAGCAGCGAAATGGCTAATATCACCACCAGCAGCAGCAGTAGTAGCAGTGACACCAGCAACATCAGGAAGAGCTGTGAAGTCTCGAAAGGAGCGCAGCCGAAAGCAGAGAACACCACCACCAGCAGCAGCTACAGCAGCTAGAGCTACAGCAGCTAGAGCTACAGCAGCTAGAGCTACAGCAGCTAGAGCTACAGCAGCAGCAAGTGTGGGGTGTCATTCAAAGAGAAGAACACCACCATCACCAACGGCAGCGCCAACAAGTGCAGCAATCGCAGCAGCAACAGCAACAGCAGCCGCAAGAGCAGCAACAACCGCAGCACTAGCAGCAGGTGCCGTTCAGCAACGAGAGGAGCAATAGCAGCACTAGCACCAGCAGCAACAGCAGTAGCAGCAACAACAGCAGCAATCGCAGCAGCACCAGCAACAACAACAGCAGCAGCAGCAACGCCAAGAGCAACAGCAGCACAGCAGCAAGATCAGGTGTATGAGAATGGGGAAGACAGCAGCACACGACAGAAAACATGAGGGCGGACAGCAACAGCAGAAGCAGCAGCCGGACGAGAAGGAAACGGTGGGGGGCGTGTTGTTCACGATGCTGCTGCTGCTGTGACGCGTTGCTGTCGGGGTGAAGCAGCAGCAACTACGGTCACTCAGCAGACGGCGAAGGAGGCTATTTCTAGCAGCAACACGAAAGTTAGAGAGAACCAAGAAGACTTTAGTTTCTCTCTCTCTTTTCTTTTTTTTCTACTTCCGCGCTCTCTCCGGTCTTTCACTTCTCTCTCTCTCTCCCTTTATCTGTCTGTCTCTGTTTTCGTTTTCTCTCTTTCTTCATTTCGTTCGCAGGAGGCACCAACAACAGTAGTAGTAGTAGTAGTGCCAGCAAAAGTAATAGTAGTGGTGATAGTACTACTGCTAGTAGTTCTTACGAGTAAAAGATGTCGTCGCCGAGAAGACCAGATACATCTCCCCACAACCATACGCGATGGTCTGAATCAACAGCAGCACTTGCAGTTCCTCCTGCAGCGATTTGCAAAAACGCGACGGGCGGTGGTGCCTGACTTTGTAGCGGCAGCTGCAGTTTCACTTCCTCTTTTTTCTCCTCCCCCCGTTCACTGCAGGAAAAAAATTCCTCTGTGCTAACGGTTTCCTCTTGGAATGTTTGCTGCTGGAACAAGTTGGGTTGCAGTCTGGCGGGCGTCTCCTGTATGCTGTCAATCAATCCTGCTGCTGCTCCTAGCCCAAGACTATTACCACTATCTTTCCCCCATGAATAAAGAAACCCTTTATAACAGCGTTTTTCCTGCTGCAAACGCTCATCCTTCTCTTCCTTCTCGGCTTCCTCCTCCTCGTCCTCCTCGTGCGTCTCCTTCTCCTCCGACTTGTCATTATACTTGTGCTTCTGTCTGCACGCTTGTTCGTCCTCTGTCTTCTCACTATTATGAGGAACCCCATGCTGCTGCTTCTTCTTCCTCTCTTCACACACCTGCTTCCCACTCCACTGCTGTTGCTGGTGCAGCAAGTGGTGGTGTTGCAGTGTGTCGTCAGAGGCGAGTGGGTCTCTTCCGTGAGCATGCAGGCAGTCATGAGACGAGATATTGGTGTCATTGCTTTCTCGAGTGTAATTACTACTATAACTACTACTACTGTTTCTAGTACTGCAAGCACTATTTCCTGTTCCTTTGTTTGTATTCTGATTGAAGCACTCGTTATATAACTCTCTAAGGCCAGCTCCTGCTCCTAGAGCAAGCGTATGTAGAGACCCACACGATAATAAGGAGAAGAGTATATGCTGCTGCCGGAACAATTCACCAGCAGAACGTCCAAGAGTATTTTGTATATACGATAACAACCGCACAAAATGATGGGGAAGAAGCGTCAAAGTTATACTTCCTGTTTTCTCACATATATAACAACCAATCCCCACATGCATGGGACAAGTAAGTAATTCATCACTACTAGGCTCTTCTTCCTTCCAACAATTCTTCTTCCCACTACTACTACTACTACCACTGCTACTACTACCACTACCACCCACTATTGCTACTACTACTACTACTCTTATTAGTACTCTTGATACTACTACTATCGAAAATACCTTTCTTCACTAATTGTAGAAAACGCTTACCATATCCACTGGTATTATCCCACCTATCAAAACTAGTACTACTACTTCTAGTACTTGTATTACTACTACTACTATTACTACCACTATTACTACCACTCCCAGTAGTACAACAACTACTACTATTACCACTACTACAAGGAGTATTACTCGTAATACTATCGCTGCTGCCGCTGTAGTTATTAGTAGTGCTGGTGTTGATGATATTTCTTCGTGACGTAATGATGCCCCATCCTCCGCCTCCTCCTCCGACCGAAGTATCTAACCACCGTGCACCACTGACAACATTAGTATTACTACTCAGTTCTTGCGGAAACAACGCTCTCGAAACGGTACTCTGCTGTTGTTGCTGTTGCTGCTGTGTAGCACTCTGACGATCTTCTTGATATGTGCTGGAAAATAGAGTTGAACTCTCTCTGAAACTTCTTTCAAGGACTCGAGCCTTGCCGCTCCCACTACCACTCCTACTACCTACGGTGCGCATGCACATCCGAATTCCCTTCTCTTCTTCTTGCTGCTGCTGCTGCCGGTGTTGCTGCTGCTGTTGGTGCTGCTGCTGCTGTTGTTGTAGTAGTAGCTCAGTGGAGGAGCCTATCTGAGCACTAGATGTAGTATTGGAGGTCTCTGCTGCTTGGTGCAACAGCTGCAGCAGCCACGCAGCAACAGCTTCAAATAATAGAGGAGTTTCTCTTTTCATGTAGCCTAACTCTATTGCACACACCTGTGTGGGTGCATGCAATTCTTCCATGTCAAAACTATCAGTATTAACATCATCTGCAGCAGCAGCATCAGCACTAGTACTATCAACTGTATATGTAAATTTATTTCCTTCCTCTTCTCTAGTGTTGCCATTGGTATCTGTGGCAGTAGCAGCAACATGTGCAACTGCAGTTTCTTCTTCTTGCATGGTGTTGTTGCTGCTACTGCTGTTGCTGCTACTGCTGTTGCTGCCACTGCAGTTGTTGTATTTGCTGCAGTATCGAGGGACACCACATTCGCCATATCGATTACTCCCCCACATAAATAAGTAGCCGCCTTCCACAATGACACCCATGTGACTGTTGCCGCATGCAATTGCTGTAACGCGAGCTATATTGTGATGCTGCCTTTGGGTTTCCATCTGCTTTTGCTGCTGTGCTTCCTTCTGTCTTTCCGTCATGTTACCCTCTTCTCCAACTCCTTTATTCACCAGTGATACTGCAACGCCGATCTCCCTTTCCTGCTGCCTCTCCAAGCGACCTGCTACCGTACTCTCTTCCTGCTGCTGCTGTTGCTGCTGCTGTTGCTGCTGCTGTTGCTGCTGCTGTTGCTTCCTCTGCATTCTACTACTACTACTGCTACAGCATCCTTGCACTTCTCGTGATGTCTGTATACGATGCATTGTGGGGATGCATGGCTGTAGAGATTGCATGCAAACTCGAGTTGGCTTCCACCGTGGGTGGGTATCACCCACACCTAGAACACCACATGAATTCGATCCCCAGGTGTACAGACAACCCACATCACTCACAGCTGCACTGAAATCTGCACCGCATGCAATCATCGTAAATCTCACACGGTAGCACGCTTTCATGCTCCCCACCCCCCACCCCCACACCAGCACCACGAGCAGAAACAGCTGCCCTGTCGTCCTCCGCGACCTCCTCCTTGGCCTCACCACCAGCAGCAGCAGCCTTAGTAGCACCAGCAGCCTTAGTAGCAGTAGCAGCACTGGATGAGGAAGTGTCGCAAGCGCCGCTTGTTACTTTCGGCAGATCGCCATACGTTTCCCCTCTCTGCACTAGAAGACTTCCACCACTGCTGCTAATCACCTTCTCTCCTCGTTCTTCTCCTCCTTCTCCTGCCTTTTCGGCAGTAGCAGTTGCAGTTACAGCAGCAGCAGCAGCAGCATTGGTAGCTGTTTGTATGTACAGCGTACTACCACTTGTAGAGCATCTCTCTAACACATGCAGTTTCATCGGTAAACTGTAAAAGTTACCTGATTCCCCCGGTGAAGGCAATGATACATCTCCTGTTGCCAAGTCGACATAATCCTCTTCTTCTTCATCTTTTCCTTCTTCATATTCATATTCTTCTTCTTCTTCTAGTTTTTCTCTGTTTCTCTCATAGTTGCTGCACTCACGTCTTATACTACGTAGTCTTCTGTGCATTTCTACATGTTCTTCGCATTGCTGCTGTACCCAACACGAAGCGTCACTCTTTTTCTCGAGGCCTTGCCGTTGTGTTGTGCTGTCGACGAAAACGTACTCGTTATTTTTATGGCTATTTCTACGTGTAATACTCCATTCATTCTCTTGATCTGTTAGACTGACACTGCAACTTCCTATCTGGTCACTGCTACTACGTCTCGTAGTAGTATTAGTAGTACTAATAGTTGTAATAGGACTACTGCTGTTGCTGCTGCTGTTTGTGGTACTGGTGTTGCAGCTGCAGCATGTAGAAGCATCGTATATCCATGAATGAGAGAGGAATAGTTGTTGCTGCAGCCTCTGCGCTTCGTCACTATAAGCGGAAGACTCCTTCGAGATATGCTGAGCGTTAGTACTCGTGCAGCAATGGCAGCAAGTCGGCAGGCACATGCAAGAGCTGCGGCAAAGAAGAGACCGTCTTGAAGAAAAGGGAAAAACTCCACACTGTCCGACCGCGTTGGAGCCCCAAGTGTACAGAGAGCCGCTAGCTGTCAATGCCACTGAATGATGCATGCCAGCAGCAACAGCAACGACGTCTTCTGAAGCCAGCGCACATACACGCTGAGGCTGCGTCAACCACCTACAGCAACAGAAGGCGCCCACACACGCGCAGCCACACATACACGTACACACACACATACATATCCACACACGGTCACGTATTCATATCCACACACACACACCCCCACACACATACACACACCTACATACATACATACATGGATACATACATACAGATACGTGCCCTACACACTCCTTCACACACACACACAGACACATATTCCCACATATACATACAAATACATGCCCGACGTACCACGTCTACAGACATGTATATATATAGATATATATACAGACATGAATACATTCCGCTATACACACTCACACAACCGCGTAATACACATTAATAAACATGCTTATCTGTACCTCTTTATAAATTACCGACACATATATGTATGTATATATATATGTATGAGTGTGTGTGGGAAGGGTGAGTGGGAGGGCGGGCTGACATCTCTTCTTGAAGGAGAGAAAGGTAAATTGCTGGTAAAAGTTCCGTGAGTACCAAGAAGAAATAGTACTCACATTTACTGCTAGTATCAATACAACAAAAGAGAACAGCAGCAGCAGCACCAGCAGCAGCAGTGACAGGGAAATACTTACTGGACATCTCAAATGAAACACCACGAGACCAGTCACCCACGCAGTCCGCACTAGCAGCAGACAGTAACACCTGCAGCAACAGCAACGACGACAGCAGCAGCGGCAGTGCTAACAGCAGCAGCACTAGTAGTGACGAGGGTTGCTCAATTGAGTTAACGGCAGCGACAGCAACCGAGAGCAAACGGGAGTCGGCGCACCAACACGTATACAGGCAACGGCAGGTGCCCATTGGTGCAGCAGCGGCAGCACGCGAGAGAGAAACGCAGCAACAGACAATTTGGCGCCACCGTCTTATATACGTCGTAGCAAATGGCAGCAACAAAAAGAAAAGAAATCCAGAGTTGTAGCGATGAGCCGAGATCATAAACGCATCTCCAGCAATATCAAAACTCCCCTTCCCCTCACGTATACATGCCAGTCTGTATTCGTGCTTATATGTATATATATATATGTATGTGAGTATATTAGCCGTCATGTCTGTGTGTGTCTGTGCATGCATATGCGTACATATATCAGTAGAACGGGATCATATCAGGTGTCATGTTTGTGTGTACATATATATATATATATACATGAGTAGATGGTGACTACAACAGACGTCATGTGTACGTGTGTGTACGTGTGTACCAGTGCCAAGTGACTATATATTGGGAGTCGTGTTTGTATGTGAATACATATATATATATATAGAATCATATATTCTAAGGAGTACGTGACTATACCAGACGCCGTATATGTGTTTCTGTGTATGTGTGTGTGCTGGTGTATATATATACATATATACATACACATATATATGTATGTATATACATATATATATATATATTAGTAGGGCTTGCCGTCGTGTGTGTGTGTGTGTGAGTGATCTGTATATGACTATACCAGACATCAACTCCACGATTTCTCTCTGCTTCGTTTTCTTCTTCAGACAACAGGGGATCGAAAGGAAAGAATGCAGGCCTGCCAAGCCCGAGTGCTCCTTGTTCGTTGCTGCCACATGCATATAAAATTCCACTGCCTCCCCTTCTGTCTGTTCTCTTCCAGTGAAGCTGCTGCTGCTGCTGTAACCACAGCAGCCACCGTAAAAGGTGATTTTTCATGCTGATGCCCAACCCTTTATGCCACGAGGGAAGTTGTTGAAACAAAGCTAAGTCTGTGCATTTCTGGGAAACATCGTCATTTGGTGCCACTTCGTCTTTCCCGCTGAAACCGTCTGGGCTACGCTTCGAGGCATTCTGCTGCTCCTCCTCCTGCAGATGCTGCTGTTGTCGGCCCTGCTGCTGTTTCACGCGAAAAACACCAGCCCCACCAGCAGCAGCAGTAGCAGCATTTGTTGCATCACTCTTTTCGCGTACGTCTAGTGATACTGGCGTTATTACTGCAGCTCCTGCTCTTCCCTGTTCCGCCGCCTTCTCCTTCTCCTCTCCCTCAACCTCTGTTAGCAAAAACGCATCAGAATGTGGCTGCTGCTGTTGTTTCTGTAGCAGCACCCACTCTCCTTCACCATTTATACGCAAGACCACCTCCTCCTTTTTCTCTTCTTGCTGCTCTTGATAGTAACGTCGTTGATATTCACATTTGCTCGTGTGCTCTTGTGAAGGATCATCTGTGGGGTGTGGGTGTAGCGCAAGTTTTTCCGCAGAAGGTGGATTGGGCTGTGTCTCTATGACGTGCAGGTGCTTTCCCTGTTCATGTGCCGTCTCTTCCTCGTCTTGCAGCTCCTTCGACTGCTGCTGTTGGTGCAGCTGCTGCTTTTGCATGTGCCTCCAGAGTCCTGCTGCAATTCCCATCCCTACTGCAGCAGCCGCAGTGGTCGCGGGCATTCCCTTGGTAGGAAAGAGCAAGAAGCGTTCTAACCACATCAGCAGAAAAGGCTGTAGTCTCCTCATATTGAAAAGAAGAGTAGCAGCAATTTGGTGTCCATGCATAAAGCCTCCAGTTCTTTCTGCTGCGGCGACGAATTCTGCCAGATGGCACTGCTGCTGCTGGGGGTATCTTGGGGTGTACGTACACCCCAGAAGTAGCTGCAGATGCTCTCCCTGGGAAATTTCTGCCACTCCTAGGTGCTTTTGCATGACAGCAAACTCCTCTACGGGAATTCCCGAATCTTCAAATGCCTTACTCACCCCTGTTCGTGAGGTACAACTGTCCGACGCACCTGAGTTTACACACCCTCTCACTACAGGCGGTGTGTTTGGAGTAGTCATCATACTGCTACCAGCGTGCGTTCCAGTCCTGCGAGCATCTTGATTGCTGCTTCCCTGCGTATCACTCTTGCTATTAGAGGTCCTTCCTTTGCAGTCAGGTGTAGTAGACATGCTCTTATTATAACAGCTTCCTCTGCTAATAGTACTGCTGCTGCTGGGGATGCAGCTGCTGGTGTTGCTGTTGCTAAAAAATAGAGAGGCCCCTGGCAACACACAACGACGGTCGATAGTGAGCAGAGGAATATATGGCAAAGCACTGGGGACCATGTGGGGGGGGTCCGACAGGTAGCGGAGAGCTGCTACCCCATCGCGATCGCAGAAGACGCATTAGGTCTGAATATACGGAGATGCATGCAAGCGCAAATTCACAGGAAAGTACTCCTTGCAGAGATGCACCTACTGAAGCAGGCGTTATAGGCACATTCGTCTTTCCACCACCCAAGTTGCTGCTGTCTAGGCTACGGCAGCTTGCTGCCGCTGCTCCTGCTGCTGCTCCTGCTTGTCCTGTGGATGGAGCCACGCAGCAGCAATACGAAAGCAACAGCAGCAACCAAGCGGGGAGAATACTAAGAAGATGACCAGCGGCTATATGATGATTTCTCTCATCATCAAGAGTGAAGGCAGCTTGTCGTTGCAGCAACGTGCAGAGCTTCCGTACACTGCTGCAGCAGGTACTATATGTAGCTTGCTGCTGTAGGCTTACTGTCATACATCTGCATGCATCTGAGGGCTCTCTACAAGAGACAGTATTTTCTCTTTCCGGCATTGGTAACGTGCTACTAATGCTGCTGCTGCTGCGACAGCAGCAGAAGCTATCATCTGGTTGCGCTACACTGCTGGGAGAGGGATCTGAGTCCTCATACACGTTGTGACCGGCATATTTCTTCACGGAGGCTGGAACAGCAGCAGCAGCAATACCAGCGTCACCAAGAGCAGCAGTACCATTTGCAAATGGGGATCCATACAAATCATCTAATAAGTCAAGCAGCTTCATAAAGCGTCCTCGTGCAGAAGTGAGAAAGCCTCGTTGCATGCGATTGATACCTTGCAGCAGCAAATAAAGACTATACAGTTCCATGAGCGCGTCTTGGGGCAGCACAGATACTCTCTCTACACTTGCTACCAATCCAACAAATAGAAGCTCTTGTTTCCTGCGTTGTTCGAAAGAATATAGCATGAGCAGTTGCCGTCCTGCTGTATTTTTCATTTCTGCAAGGGAGAGGCTCTTCACGTCTCGTGCTGTGTCAGTGGCTGATTTTCGTTGCAGAAGGCCGGTATCTGAAGTAGACGTGAGAGAGAATGACGACGGAGGGCACGCTGATACAATAAACGAAGAGCTGCTAAGATTCATAGACATATCAACTGCTCTCTCTCTGTGCCACTCGCCTTTGAGTACTGCAGGTTTCTTTTCTCTCATCGTCATTCTGCTGCTGCTGTCACCTCTGCAATGCCTGCTGCTGTCGTCGGTGCTGCTATGCATGCTGCTAGTATTGCTGCTTTTGTGTTTATTGTTGGCAGTAAAACGCTCTGGAGACACGCTGCTGTTGCTGCTGCTGCCACTGGAAAAATGAGATGTGGGGAGCTGCGCAAAGCCCGTCCATGCATCGAAACTAACGACCGCCTGCAGAAGTAGTGCCAGGAGATGTGCGTCAGCCACAGCAGCGAGTCCGCCGTCCTGTCCTGATACGACATGCACAGAAGCAACTGCTGCTCCTGCTGCTGCAGCTGCTGTTCTCTCTCTTACGCATTCTTCTTGTTGCTGTTGTTTTGGATGCTGTCTCTTCGTTTCTTCCTGCTGCACGAGCTCCAATTGCTGCTGCCGCTGCTGTTGCTGCCCTTGCTGTTGCTGCCGCTGTACCTGTTGTTCGTCTTCTTCTCTATCTTTTTCCTTCTCCTCTTTCTGCCGCTGTTGGTCGTGTTCGAGGTCATTTTCTTCACTGCTGGACTCCTGCATCTCGATATACCGCGGAGGGCCTGCAGCAAGTCTTCGAAGCAGTACTTGTGCTGTTGCTGCTGCACGCATGCGGAGCGGCAGTTGCTGTACGTACTCCGGCTGCAGCACAGGCAGAAGCGATAGAACTCCTTCTGCCATTGCTTTCCCTCTACTGTTGTTGCTGTCACTGTAGAGCCGCGGAGAGTTAGTGCTGCTACTGTATTCTCTTTGTGTGCTGCCCTGCTCGCCGCATATTTTGATTGCGCTCCTACCGCCACTTCGTTTTTCCATCCAGGGGTCCCTGTCACTACTTGGAGTTTTGTTGCTCACGCCACTGCCACTGCTACTACTGCTGCTGCTTCTTCCTCCTCCTCCTCCTCCGCTACAGTCGCCGGTATGTGCTGCTGCCATCTCCTGCTGCTCCCCACGGTGTAACTGGTGCTCCTGCTGCTGCAGTTGTTGCTGCTGCAGGTGCTGTCGGTGCTGTTGCTGCATCAGTAATCGATGCAGTCGGCTACGTGGGAAGCGGCGTTCGAACTGTCGTAGAGATGAACGCTGTAGCACCGCCATAGCAGTAGCTGCTGCAGAGTTGCCAGCAAAGGCAATGTGACTATGTAGGGGAGGCTGCAATAGCAAATAGTCGGACGAAAACACTGGTGATGGCATGGCATACCTCCTGCAGCTACCTTCAGTTGCACAGCATACTTGTGTCTCGCAGTAGTGAGCCTCTTCTGCTGTTTCTGCTGGTGCATTATCTTCTGTGCTTTTCAATTGTTTTCCTGTGGTTGCTGCTCTTGCCATTGCTACGGCTGCTTCTTCTTCGAATTCCCCTTCTCTTTTTCTTCTATTTGGTTTGTTGCTGTAACGCGTGGCATGCACACGCAACAACAGCTCCGCCGTGGCCAGACACTCTAATACGACGTCTTCGGGCTCTATTACAGATTTCAGTTGGGCCTAATCCATGATAGCAACGTCAGCATATCCTTAGATTCTACTTTTTGAATCGATTTCGTATCTGAGAAATCACCTTCAACGCTCACTGCTGCTGCAGCTGCAGTTGTTGGTGTTGTTGTTGTCATTGGCATGCACGGTGCTGCTGCTGCTGCTTCTGGTTGAGATGGTGGTGGTGGCGATGGAGGCCAAACAGCCAAACCCAAATGATAACTCAGAGCGCGGTGCAGTAACAGCAGGTCGGAAGGAGGAGGAGCAGCAGCAATAACAGCAGCGTTAGTCCTCTCAGTAGCAATACCACCATTGGCACCAGCGGAGAATTCACCGGTTCTGTTGTACGCAGCAGCAGGAGCAGCTAACGAGAACGGTAGTGCTCTTCTCAGCATATTCATACTACTATTTGTATCACTATTTTTACTAATACACCCCTCGAATGCTGCCTCTGTGAGAAATTCTTTCTTTCCTGCTGCTGGTATTCTTACTGCTGCAAGAGCTGTTGCTCTTGTTGCTGCTACACGTAATACAGCAGTAGCTGCAGAGAGTAGCTTCGGCACACTATTATGAAGAGGTGTATGGTTGAACGTATCACAAATACCCAGACCTAAACCCACATAAACGTACAAATGAAGACATTTCAAACGTTTCTCTTCTTCTTTCTGATCCTCCTCCTGGTGCTCCCCTTGCTCTTGCTGCTGCTGCTGCAGTTGTCGCTGCTGTTGCTGTTGGTGCTGCAGTTGCTCTTGACGTCCTGCTGATTGCGTCTGCTCGGCAGCATTGCCGCCTTCTGCGCTTTCTGGTGTAATAGTGAAGACTGGCAACCCTGACTACCGCCTCCCCCACCACCAGCAGCAGCATGCAGCTGCTTTGTTGTTCGTTCATGAAGGTTTTCACTTTCACGCTGCAGCAGCAGGGGCACATTGTTCGCTTGCTGCTGTGTGGATAGTGTTGCTCGCTGATGCTGAAAGATACTAGACGATACTCCATTTTCTTCCTCATAGTGATGCGAGCGTCCTTGATCCCTACTGTACAATGAAGCAGACATACTACTCGCTCCTGAAAGCCACCGCTTTACTAGATGCACATCCGCAACAAACCTGGAGATACCGGCATATATGCACGAAGTCTCCTTGCTGCTGCTGCTGTTGCTGCTGCTGCTGTTGCTGCTGCTGCAAGCGTCGGCAAAGCGTTCCTTCTCTGTGGTGGTGTGGCTTCTGTGCTTGATGCGAGAACTGGAAGAAGAAGAAGTGTCTGTGTGACATGCACTCTCTCGTCGTGTTGGGTGACGCGAGTTGTGAAGGAAGCCTCGTCTTTCTCTTCTCCTCTTGCCTGAAAGCTAGGGTTGTTTGTTTTGCTGCAGCAGCAGCAAAATACTACGTGCTGCAGTGGGAGTCGACACTGTGTTCGTTGTGAAGACAATTGACGTAGTGCTCTCTTAACAGCAGCAGCAACCAAATCAGCAGCAACTGCCTGCTGCACTCGTGCAGCACCAGTAGTAATAGTAGTATGACATACGTCTAGTGGGTGGGACCGACGCTGCTGTAGAAGCAGCAGTTCATCGAGTAGAATCCACTCACTTACATGCACGGGGAGATCGTATTTACGCAGTACTGCACGGAGTTCTGCTGGAGACGTCAACTGCACAACAGTCTGTGTGGACAGCAACTGACTTAGGAGTTTCTTTACATCTGTACGTATGTGTCGTGCTCTGTGTTGGCTAGTACTACAACACTGGCTTCTCCTTCCTCTTACACATGCGTCCATGCTTCTGCTGCTGGTGCTGCTGGTATATGCCGTCTTAGTCTTCTTCTCCATCTTCGTGCTGCTGCTGCTGCAGCAACACCACTCTGCGTTGTTCGTTCCCTTTTTTGGCGGTCGCATGCCTCTCACACACGTACATCCGGTTGCCATGCTGCTGCTCCACATTTTATCTGCTGCTTCCGATGCGACCCTTGCTGTTGGTCTTATTGCCACGGCTGCATCATTCGTAGCTGCTGCTGTCGCTCCTTCGTATGGAGTTCTTGCACCTGTTTCTGTAGCTTGCCATGCTTCTCCTGCTGCTGCTGCAGTAATCGTAGCAGCATCTGTTGCTACTGCGATGGTTGTTGAGGAAGATACCTCTTTCAATGTACAACAAAGAGTTGCAGTTTGACACCTTCTCGCTTTACAGTCAGGAAGGTCGTCTCCGCTGCCACTGAGACAGATCTTTTCTGTTGCTGCTGCTGCTGTTGTTGCTTCTGCTGCTGGTGGGGAGTGGGACGTATGGAAAGCGATTGGCAGAAGATGACGAGATCGCATGCGTGGAGGAGTCCCCACAGTAAGCTGCAGAACGTCTACTGTTTCAGCAACAACAGCTGCTGTGTGCATCTGTTGTGTGGTAGTGTTTTCCCTGTTGCTACTGCTGGAAAAACGTACCCTCGAGGAGCTGTCCATGCTGCTGCTGCTGCGAGTGCTGCTGCTGCTGCTGCTCATGGTGCTGCTGTTGCTGCTGCTGCTGCTGCGCGGTGCTGCTTTTGCTCTTGTGGAGAGGTGAAAGTAGCTGCACTTGGCATACAAAGCCACATACTTCCACATTCGCCATATGAGTCCCGCTGCAGCGCATGCCCTTACAACTAGACCCCTGCATGTTGCGGTGGCACAGAGTACTACTAGACGCATTGCCGTAGCGATTGCTGCTCTCATAGAAGTTCTTTTGCTCGCAGCGTTTCCGGCCCCACACGTTGTTACTGCTTGCAGCAGTGACAGCTGCTGCAGCAACAATTATGCCTATCACATGTATAACGGATGGTACTGCAGCAGCAGCTGGCAAGTGGCTTGCAACAGCAGCAGCAATGAAAATAACATTCTCGTTTACCACTATCGTACTGGCATGAGTTATTGAATCTTGCAGCACACGAATTGTCACCAGAGAGACATTGTCGCTGTTTGTTCTTTCCTTTTTCCACTTCACAGAGTTGCTGCATTTGCTGCTCTCTTGACATCGAAAACGCATGCATACCTTCCTTGAAGCTCTCCTCTTTCCCACACATTGTTTCAAAGTATTGGCATTCGCTGCTGTTCTTGCGTGTCTTGAGCAACACGTGCAACCCTTCTCTACCAATTGCAACGTGAAATATAATTCATATGTATAATGGCTTCTCGTCTTCGAATTACTCATAAACACATCGTCTCCCTTGCTGCCACTTACTTTGCATTGTTGCCTTACATTACATTCATCCCACGCACCTCCAGTGCTCCTGTCCGTTTTCTCGAGGTTGCTGCGAGTGCTTACAAATCCTTCACCACTACCACTACTACTAGTACTACTGCTGTGCTGCTGGTGCTGCTGCTGCTGGTGCTGCTGCCGTTGCTGCTGCGGTTGGTGCTGCTGTTACCTTCCGACTGTTGCGTCTCGCTGTTGCTAGTTACCATCATCACTGCGAGCTGCAACGAGTAACGACCCCACATAAAAACGTCGCTTGGTGTTTGTTCATAACTTTCTACGGGTGTGTATGGTGATACAACGTCGTCTTCTCTTGTTGTTGTATAGTGTGCTACTCCTCTCTCTTGTACAGAGAGTTAACAGTTGCTGCTGCTGCTGTTGTCGCTGCTGCTGGTGCTGCTGTTGTTGCTGTTGCTGTTGTTGCTGCTGGTGGTGGTACGGAAGAAGACCCTTCCTCCTGTAGCCGCGTGTTTTCATCATGCATATGCATCTTTTCTCTTGCGTTAAAAAAGATATTGCTGCATGATCTCCTTCTCTCTCTCATGATGCTGCTGCTGTTGCTGTTGGTGTTGCTGTTGTTGGTGCTGTTGCAGCAGCACGCAGTATCTGCTAAGGTCTCGTAGTTCTGTTTCTGCTGTAGATCCATTGGAAGCAGCAATTGCATGCGCAATGCAGCAGCCGCCTCAAGAGCCTCTTGAACGTTTGTGAATGAAAATGGGTGCAGCTCAATAACATATTCTTGGTTGCTGATGCTCTTATCTTCTGTCTGCCGCCTCTCCTCCTGCTCGTCCCCCATTTCTTGCATGCAGCTAATTATTGTTGACTGCCTTCCCTTCATGACGCCCCGCCTCTATAATATAATCACTGTTGCAAGTGCTCCTGCTGCTGTTGCTGTTGGTGTTAGTGGTGGTGTTGCTAGTGCTGTTGTTGCTGCTGCTGTTGGTGCTAGTGGTGGTGGTGTTGCTAGTGCTGTTGTTGTAGCTGCTGCTGTCGTCGTGGCTGTTGGTCGCGTTGTTGCAGCAGCGGCTGTTGCTGCTGCTTGCACGTAGAGCGCAAGTGAAGTAGTTCGTATTACCTGCGTGTTGCATAGTCGTTTTGAGAGCTACTACTGCGTCTCGTGTTTGTTTTCGAGCGCTGTAGCCATCTTCTTGTTGTGTGATTTCTTGTTCTTCTTTTTCCTCCTGCCGCTGCTGCTGTTGATTCTTTGTGCCCTTCTGCTTCTTCTTCTTTTTCTTCATTTTCTTCTCCTCTTTCTCTGCCGAACGCCTCGCGGCCGCAATCGTGCTGCTGTTGCTACTGTTGTTGCTGCCGCGTCTACCATCTCTGCTACTGCAGGAAGCGTCATCACTGCTGCTGTCTGCTTCTTTTTTTTCTTTTTCTTCTTCTTCTTCTTCGTGTCCCTCCTCCTCCTCTTCCTCATTTTCACTAAAGATGCATGCGTTATGACGTTCCTCATTGCTATATACGCTCTCTTTCACTTGACTGTTACAACAACTATTATTACTGTTAATACTACTACTGCTGTTGCTGCTGCTATTACTATTACTATTGCTGTTGCTGCTGCGAAGACTACATCTACCAGTTCTCAGTTGTTGCCTACATGAGCTGCTGGTTCCCCCTCCGCATGCGTCCACATGACGGCCCGTTAGAAAATTCCAAGACGTCGTTGCTGCGAATGATGCAATGCCGTAGTAATACCCTCTCCACGTATTTGCACATTCTCCTGCTGCAGCACGTTGTCTTTCTCCAGTTGTAGCTCTCAGAGAAAGCAAAGACAATTCTTGGACACCTGTGCTCTTCTGTTGTTGTTGTTGTCCTCTTGACGTATGCTCGCTTCTCAGAAAATGATCGATGGCTGCAGCAGTCAGTTTTGGAAAAGACGCATGCGTCTCCTCCACCTCATAGTCATCCTCGAGGTGCTGCTCTGGCTCTTGCTCTTGCTGTTGTTTTTCCTCCTCCTCCTCCTCTTCTTCCCCATGCTGCTGCAGTTTCTGCTGTTGCTTTTGTTGCTGCTTTTGTTCATCCTGTTGTGATTGTTGTTGCAGGCATGTGTGACGAGCAGCACAGAGGGTTGCATAGGAAGAGGCAGTTGGTATGGACGGTGGTAGCGGAAAAGGTGGTGGTAATAATACCAGCCGTTTGCTGTCTTGTGATCTACACGTATTTGGTAGAATATTCGTGCGTAGAACGGATGGTAGAAGAGGTTGTTGATGTTGTACTGGAAGTACAAAGAGACGCATGCAGCCAATTTCCAGCAGCAAGAAGAGCGGTGGCTGTGATTCTGGTGGTGGTGCTGATAATGATGCTGCATCTTGCGGCAGGGTCTTTTTAGAAAGCAGAAGGTTGCATGCAGCCGCTACGGGTGTCTCCGTAGCTCTCCGACGTGCTTCACGTAATTGTTGCCATGTGCATGCGTCTGTAATAACACGAAAATATACTCCATGCATAATAACACCATCCATAAATAGTCTCCAAATATCATCTTGAGTTTGTACAGTATGCTCTTCGTCATAGTAGCTACCCCACAAAATACTACTACTACCACTACTGATACTACTGCTGCTGTTACTACTGCTGTTACTGCTGCTGTTACTGCTGCTGTTACTGCTGCTGACTTTTTCGTATGCATTGCTGCTTTTTGAGTCGGACAGGCTACAACTGCTGCTGTTCTTGACGGTGCCCCCGTGACGTCGTGCACATAACATACACGAAGATCTTCTCTGGCGTTTGAGCAGTGCTGCTGCTGCTGCCCAGTCTTCATATGCAAGGTGAGCTGCTAGATTCGTACGTAAACTTCGTAGTGTGTCTTCGTGCTGTCGCTGCTGCTGCTGCTCATTCCCCTCGTCCAGCTCCCGTGTCTCCTCATCAATAAATTTGTGGCGTGTATTACACTGCGTAATTCGCTGCTCCTGATGGTGATGGTGAGAGTGGCAGGACGACGATGAGCAGCGGAAGAAAGAAGAGGAGTAGTAAGGCTCAGGCTGCTGCTGCTCCTGCTCTTCCTCATGCAAATGAGAATGCTGCTGATGCCTCTCGTAACACGTATCGAGCGGCCCTTCCTGCTGTTGCTGCTGCTGTTGTTGCTGCTGTTTCTTCGTTCTTTCGTGCTTGTGATGGTGTCTCGGTGGTTGCTGTCGCTTGCCCTGACGCGTAGATGTTTTTTGTTGTTGCTCCTGCTGCTCTTCCAACAGCTGCAGGGGCGGGGGCGACAGCAGCTGCTGCTGGTGCTCATCGTTGTGTGCTCCGGATGAATGTTCCTGTTGCTGCTGCTGCTTTTGCTGTTGCTGCTGCCCTTGCTGCTGTTGCTGCTGCCCTTGCTGCTGTTGCTGTTGCTTCTTCTTCTCGTCTGTTGCATGCCGCAAAGCCCGCAGATATTTTCTTTTTGAGGGCGTGTTAAACGTGGGACGACGCTTCTCGCACGTCGCAGCGGTAGTTGTAGCAGAGGTAACCAGATGGACTGCTGCAGCAGCATCACCATCGGTAGTAACAGTGACAGCAGCAGCAGCAGTAGCAGCACCACCGGTACCGCCATGGGTAGCTACACCAGCAGCTACAGCAGCCCCCTGATGGGCAGGAGCATCGAGAGAAGAAACCGCAGAAGCAGCAGCAGCCCCACGAATGCCAGCAACACAAGGTCCAGTGCCGCCAGCTCCAGTCGCAACACCATGCGCAGCAGCAACAGCATCAACATGAACGGTAGTATTAGGAGTAGTAGAGAAGGAGGAGGAAGAAGAGACAACGGCAGGAGACATTTTTGACGGAATAGGAGGACTACTAGTAGGCGAAGCAGGAAGAGAAGACGTACCTAACAATCTGCCCTTCAGTAAGGCCGTGTACAGCAGCATATCTGAACGCCGTCCTCCTGACAATCGTTTGCTGTTGAGCAAGCTGTTTGTTCTTGCTGCTTCTCCTGCTGCTGCTGTTGTTGCTGTCATCACATCTCCAGTATTTGCAGTAATGTTTTTTGAGTCTCTACTATCGACTGCTACAGCAGCAGCACTACCACTACTAGTAATAGTTGTAGTAGTACTGGTACCAACATGTGTATCACTAGCACTAGAAGCAGCAGCACCAGTAGAATCATGAGAAAAAATATCTTCAGTAGAGGGTGCTGATGATGAAGAGGAAGAGGAAAAAGAAAAACTGTTGTTCCCACTGCCTGCAGTCACAAAGTGGTGATGATTTTTGTCACTAGCAACCGCATGGGAGGATCTGCATGCAGCTGCAGCTGTAGCAGTTGCCGCAGCAGCAGCAGTTGGCGCAGCAGCAGCAATTGTAGCAGTAGCAGTAGCAGTAGTAATATTATTAGTGGCGGTATCATCGTGCGTATTAGCAGCACGTGCTGCGGCAGCAGAGAGGGAGGGTGCAGCAGAAAGGGCTGCACCAGCATGATTAGCAGGACACAACGAAGGAGAAGAAGACGTTTTGGAGTTAGCAGGATGTCGCACAGACGAGGACGAAGAAGAAGAAAAATGTGAGAGAAGGGAAACTGAACGATTACGAGAGCCTTCTGTAAATGCATGCAGACAGCTGCGAGCACGCCTTCCAAATTTGAATGCATCTCTCCCCCTTAGAAAACGTATCCCCACTCCTGACCCCTTCGCAGAAGAGGAACACGAACACGACGACGAAGTCAAAGAAGATAAAGAAGAAGAAGAAGAAAACGAAGCCGCAGCAGCAGTATATTTATCAGAAATCGAAGCCACAGCACCACCAGATGAAGTAGCAGCAGCATCAGCAGCAACATCATGAATAGCAACACTATCACAAGAAGCAAAAAATACACGTGCCGGTACCAGAGCAGCAGGTCCACCACCACCAGCAGCGGGAATCGTCTCTGACGCAGTGAGAGCAGCACGAGGAAGAGCAGCAGAAATGCGATCAGCAGAACAGGCAGACGCAGCAGCAGCAGCAACACCACCACTACTACTACTACCACCACCACCAGTGGACGAAGAAGTTACGAGGAAAGGAGTTTCTCCAGCTCTAGCACTAGTAGTATTAGTAGTCGAAAGAGTCGGAGAAGAACGAGCACCAGCAGGGGCAGCAGCAGCAGGAGGAAGAGGAGGAGGGAGTGAGGGTGTTGCAGAACTGATGGCTGTACTAAAAATTTCAGGAGCAGTAGAAGCAGGTCTAACAGAAGAAGCTGCGCCGCCTCCAGCAGCAGATGGTGCTGTAGAGATATCCGAGTTTTGTCGTGTGGTCATGCTGCTTTGAATGTGAGCGTGTTTCCGTTGCTGCTCCTCCTGCTGGTGCTGCTGTTCACTCTCTCTCTGATAGTTTGATATAGTGGCGTTTGAGTAACAACTGCTGTCTCGACAGCAGCAGCAGCGGCTGCTGCTAGTATTATTTCTCGTCCACAACGTAGTGTCACCATTGCTACAGTGACACGCTTCTTCAACAAATGCACATGCAGAGGAAATAGCAGATCGAGTACAGATATTACCACTGCTTTTGCTTCTGCTCCTGCTGCTTCTGCTTCTGCTGCTTCTGCTCCTGCGGTGGCTGGAGAAGGAGGGAGAGGAAGAAGAGGAAAAGCTACTGCTAATGCTTTGGCTTTCTCTGCTGTTGTTGTTGTTGATACTCTCCCTACTACTATTATCATAATGACTGTTGCTGCCGCTGATATGGCGGCTGCTGCTGCTGTAGTTATAGAAACTGCTGAAGAGCGCTGTATTTTTCTCTATGTTAGTGAGTGTTTCTGAAAGAAAGCAACTGTCTCGTTGCTCTTCTTTGTGCATCAGTTGCAACAACACGAAATGGAGTTCTGGAAATAACAGCAATGTGGCTATGAGTGTTGCATACTGCTGCAAATCTTCTGTTAGAAGTACTAGCTCCCTCTGTGCGTCGATCAAGTGAAGCAGCTTATCAATAGCGACCTGCAGCAGCCAGTCTCCATATTCTGAAGTTTCTTTTGGAAAACTTTCTCTCCTTCCTACTGCTGCTTCTGCTGCCAAGGACGACGACGCTCCTCCTGCTGCTCCTACAGCTGCTGTTGCTACTGCTGCCGTTGCTGCTCTGCCTGCTGGTGCTGCTCTAGCTCCTGTTGCAGTTGCTGCTGTTGCTGTTGCTGTTGCGGCGTTGGGAGTTACGAGAGACGGCAATCGAAGCACAAGGGGAGAAGGCGACACAAACCCCACAAGTCTAACAGAGAATACACAAGGTAGCAGCATAGGCGGTGCTACGGCTGCTAACACATCATTTAGAAATGAGCAGCCACCGCTATTGCAGCACAATACTACGCCTGTGTGTCTAGCGGCTATTTTCATTAGTACTCTCTCTCCACCAGGGCATACTTCGTTCTGCTGTATAGACACTTCATTTGATGCCTTTCCCTTAATACTGCATCTTACGGCGTTTTCTAATGAAGACGCATTGTGTACCGCGCTTTCTTCTTCATCATCTCTGCTGTGTTGTTCATCTTTTTGGTCTTCCTCTTCTTCTTTTGCTTCTGCCTTCACTCCTGCTGTTGGGGCTGTAGCAGCAAGACCATCGTCTTCAAAAGTGTGTGTAGCAGCAGCTATATCAGCGCACGTCTTCTTGGACGGGTAGTAGACACTACGTTTTCTGCATGCGCCCGCGCTGCCGTACGTATTAGCTAGAGGAATATGGAAAATCGCAGTTTCTCCTTCATTCATGGACCACACGGCATGTACAAGCAAGTTACGAAAAAGCGTACAGAAAGAACTACCTTCTTCCGTTTCCTCTGCGTCTTCACATTTCGATATCATTTTTTCACCCTCCTCGTCCCCGCGTCTTCTCACTCTTGCTGCTGCTGTTGGGGTTGCTGTGGCTTTTGGCACTGCTGCTGTTGCACGGGGTGCTGCTGTTGAAGTGGCTGCTGCTGCTGCTTCTTCTTCTCTTGTAGGGATGTCTCTAGATACGTAGTTGCAACGTGGAGCAGGCAGCCGCAGAACTACTTGAATTGATTTTCCTTGTGCAAAGCTGCTGCAGTTGCTGGAGTCCATGTGGGGTGATTCCGTGCTACTGCACTTGCTCTTGTTAGTGGAATTGCGGCTGCTGTCATTGCAAATGCTGTTGCTGCTGCTCTTGTTGGATTCTCCAGTTTCTGCTCTCCTACAATTGCTGCTACTGTCACTGCATAAGGAAAGCCAGCAGCACGAATTTTTGGTGGAGTGTGAAGCGCTGCTGCTGCTCCTGCATCTGTATGTGCCGCTGCTGCCGCTGCTGCCGCTGCTGCCATGGTTGCTACTACTGCTACTACTGTTGTCTGTTGCTGCATGAGGAAGAGTGCTGCCAGTATACGACAAATCTCCATGGAGTGGCGTACTGCTGTTGCTGCTGTTCTCTCTTCTTCTGCAACAGCTGATGTTTGTATGCGTGTCTGTAAAACTGGTGCAGCAGCCTTCCTCTTTAGAATCATCAGACATAACAGGCGCATGCAACTGCACATGCAGCAAAACAACAGACCCGCCTGCAGGCCGTTGCCATCCTCTTCCCTGTTGCAGTCGCTGCTTCATACCATATATCATAAACGGCTCTACCGCAGCAGGTAGTAGCTGCAACATCTCTACATCTGATCTCTCCATCTGCTGTCGTTGCTGCTGTTGTTGCGGTTGCTGCTCACTCGCTTCGTTTACGAAATACTCCTCTGCCGCCTCTCTCTTCTCTTTTTCCTTTTCCTCCTTTTCCTCCTCCTTTTGCTGTTGTTGACTACATTGATGTTCCTGCTTCTCTCGCTCCTCCTCTCGAGCTGTTTTACTTGCCGTCAATGTTGTTATCTTCTGGTTGTGTGCGTGCAGTGGCCTTCCTACTGACGCTGCTGCTGCAGCATGCGATGGAGGTGTTGCTGCTGCTACAGGCGGCACCGCTGCTGAATACAATGCGGGGTTTCCAGCAGGCGTTCCTGCTGCTACCGCTGCAGCGAGAGCGAATGGATGGTGCGGCAGTGCAGTTGAGTTGCTGTTTGAAGAGCTGGACACCAGCGAAACATGCAGCACGGCCGCCTTGTCAAAAGAAGAAGCCCCAGGGACACTGTCACACGTAGTATCACCGCCTCCACTACCACCAGCAGCAGCAGGAGCACAAATATTAGAAATAGAGTTCTTTTTGTAAGCGCCATTGCAATACTGCAGCAAAAACTCGGCTGCCACATCTAGTTCCCTCTTCTCCTCTTCTAGCTGCTCTTCGTGCATGTGGTGGTGCTGCTGTTGTTCAAATAGGTGCTTCTGCTTCGGGTTCTGCTGTTGTTTCAGAAGCCGTAGAGACGGCCCTGTGAATGCTGCTGCTGCTAGCGATGATGACGACGGTGAACCTGCATCCATACACGCTAGTTCCACAGGGAGAGCAGCAACAGAAGCAGCACCACTTGTCAGAGCTACGTGCTGCTGCTGTGGGGTGTTATGAACGGTCTGTACAATTCTTAGTAGCATACGCTTAATCTCTTCCTCTCCTCTAGGATCCTGCTGCTGCAGTCTAATTTCCTCTGTGTTCTGCTTCGTTTGCCCTTTGTTGAATTTGCTGTACCGTGCTGCTGCTGCAGCACGTTGCTGGTGATAATCCTTGAGCAGCAGCAGAGCGTCAAACACCGCATGCAAAGCGCATGCTGACGCGTATTTTCGTCTCCTCCACTCGATTTGCCATTGCCGAGTTGGCAATGCATGCAACGATTCAATTTCTCTTATGCACTGACTACTGCTGAGATTTCTCCAGTGGCTGTCACCACCCTTACTTGTGCGACTATGTAGCTGCTGCTGCTTCTGCTTCTGCTTCTGCTGCTGCTGCTCGAGAGAGCGCTTGTTCTGCTGCAGCACATCTTGCTGCTGTTGCTGCAATCGTTTGAGTTCTCTGAACCGCTTTCGCCACAACCACCCCACACGCAATGGATCCGCCTGGTAACTTGTTATCTGTTTCTGCTGACTCACACACATCAGATACGTACCCGCAGCAACAGCCAACTCTACTGCGGTAGTGCTAGCAGTAGTACGAGGAGTAGTAGGAGTGATTGCTCCTTCTTTCGCTTTCTCTACTTCCTCGTTTACTACCTGAGGTCTTTTTCCCCCAGTAAGATCAGGCGCATATGCCACGGGTGCTGCTGTATGTTGTACTGCTTCCATCCTTTCTTCCACCGTGGCTGCTGCTATCGAAGGTCTGAGGATGCTGCTGCTGCTGCTGTGCCTGTTGCGTACGTGGTTCCTCCCTCTCGCCCCTGTACATGGTGATAATGGCACTGCATTATGCATACGTAGCGCTAATGCAGCAGCAGCAACAGCGCATGCACTCGGCTGACGAGCGGAGAGAAAATATTTCTCTGCAGAAGACGGAGAAGCAACAGCTCGACTCTTCTGGAAATACTCTGGAATAACAGCATCGACAACAGCAGCGTGCACACCAGTGCTGCTGTCGCATGCTGCCCCACTCCTCGTCACGTGCGTTATGTATGCATGCATCATATCCTCTTCTTCCGGTTGTACCCTGCGGAAACTACTCATGTGGTTGCTGTTAGAGCTGGTGCTGCTGCTGTTGTTGTAAGTGCTGCTTCTGGTGTATTCGCTGTCGCTGCTGCCGATGTCATGGCTGCCGCTATTGTGGTGGCTGCTGCCGCATGATGTGCAGCAGCTGCTGTTGTACGTGTAGCTGCTACCATTGCATTGTGTGCTGCTGCTGCTATCGGTGCTGCTGCTGTATATGCTGCTGCTGTTGTTGCATGTGTGACTGCTGCTTTTTCGGCAATTTGTTCTGCTGTTGCCGGTGGGCGTGTTGCTGGGGTTGCTGTCATGCTGCAGCGCAGCAGCAGCTCCTGCTGCATCTGAACCATCGTTGCTTTCTTTCTTGAGAGTTACTTCTGTGTGGACGTTCGTGTCGACAGAGCATTTCTTCTGTTTGGTGGAGCTGCATGCAGCACCCCTTTGTAGTTGTTGCCGCAGTCGTACGCGGGTGTCTTGCTGCTGCTGTTGTTGACGCGACGACGAAGTCCCTCGTTGCTGTCGTTGCAGCAGTGGCGAAAAAAGCGCATGCATACTGTCTACCGACAACAAAGCACACAGCTTTGTCTACCATTCTTGCACGGTGCATGCAAGGCGTATGCACGCCAGAACCGAGTGTACATACACCTGTAAAAAAGTGACGACACTTGAGTACACCACCAAGGATGGGAAGAGAAAAGAGGAGCGCACTATCTAGAGAAATACATTTTCGGCAGCACATCGCTAGCAGCAAATGGCATGTGGGGTAGTGAGAAAAGTACACAGAAATATTGCGACAATTGGAGCAGCGTTATAGAAACGAAGCACAGGCAACAGCAGCAGTAGCAGCAGCAGCACGTCACTGTCCAGCAGCCTCACGTGGCAGCAACGGTAGACTGAAATATAACTCGATATTGAGGCCACGTGTGTATCACTGAATGAGACTGAAAGACAGAGAAAATGATAACTACTAAGCAGCAAAATAAATTGAGAGATACACAAACATACATACAAGCTGCTCACCCGCAAAAATTATATGAGTCTTTCTGTGCTTTGCGTGCAGGGGTGTTGCAGGAGTAGCGGTTGCAGTTGTTGTAGTTGTGGTGCCAGTGCTTGCAGTCGAAGGAACGTTTCAATGCACGTGGGAGGCGCGTGGGATGTGGCGTGACTAATTTTCAGCCCTTCCCCTCTGTCTGTTTCTCTCTCTATGGTTGGAGTGTACTCTTGTGTGTACGTATGTCTATGTAAGTGTCTGTGTTTGTATATGTGTGTTTTTGGCGTTATGTAATAATGGGAGGGCATTTCTAGTCGCCTGGTCGTCTAAGAGGGAAAATGTCTTTGTGCGTTGTGTTGTTTGCCGTGCTACTACTATCTACATCATCCTCTACATACTTCCAAAACCTTTTGACGTCTACTACTCCCAACAGTTGCAGCACGGCTGTATGCAAGAAGCAGTATGCCCACTGTCACTATCGTTTTCAGTAGTAGAAAGTACGGATTCTGAAACAGAAGCGGGGGCCCTGAGTTTTCTGCTACCGCACTTCTTTCTTGAAAAAAAGTAGTATTGCCAATGTGGCTCTTCGTATGTTCATACTTGCAGTTGCAGAAGACGATAGGGTGTCTTTTTCATCTGCATGTGCTGTTTCTGCAGCGTGCAGACTTCTAGTCTCCCCCGTCGGCCGTACAACACCAACTACCGCGATTATTACTACTACTACTACGACGTCCACTACTAATATTACTACTAGTACTCCTAAGGCTAGTGGTAGATCCACTAAGGGCTCTCGATTCTTCTACTGTATAGGCTTGCTGATGTGAATTTTCTATAAAGAGGTGACATTGCTGGTTGGTGTTCCTTGTAGATGGGAACACAATCCTGATAACTAAACGAAGAAAGAAGGCGACATCAGCACTCGCAGCAGAAGAGCTGTTGAAGAAGACACGCACACAGGGGGGTGGCTTAAAAGACTTGTCGGTTGCTGGCTGACGGCAGCACGCGGGGCAAAACAGACGTAACAGGGAGAAAAAATGCATTCGTGCGGTGGAGAGGCATCGTAAGTTCAGGTGGCCAGTGGAAATAGTCGCCTAAAAAAGCGAATTTTCCCGATCGCAGTGGCCAGTTTATAAGATGTATTCGCTCTTGAGAGAAGCGCAGGCACAGCAGACGAAGACGTCTTGATAGTACACGCACGGAACTCTATTCTGTTGCAGCAGCAGCAGCGGCAGTACCGAAAGCAGCAGCAGAGCCGCCGCAGCAGCAACAGCAGTGCAGCAGCAGCAGCGTCAGCAGCGACAAAACAGGCATAACGAGAGGAGCCGGGACAGCAGCAACGGCAGCCGCGAGCGCACCAGCAACACCAGCACCGGAGCACCGACAACCACAGTAGCAACAGCGACAGCAGCAACAGCAAAAGCGACAGCAACAGGGAAAGCAACAGCAACAGCAGCAACAGCAGCAACAGCAGCAACAGCAGCAACAGCAGCAACAGCAGCAGCAGCAGCCACAACAGCAGCAGCAGAAGCCACAACAGCAGCGCAGCATTAGCTACTGGAGTAGCCACTGTCTGTTAACGGTGAATGTATACAGGAGCTGAAGAAGACACCGTACAAGCCACCGGTGGGCAGCCCGTGCAGAAATGTATATGAAGCTTCGTGGCAAATAAAAGCGTGGAAGATTGGAAGGTAGTGGGAGTTTCGTAGCATTAATTGAGAATGAAGACCCAGCATCCTTCCATTAATTGTTTGCACGTGTACAAGGTTACTATTGTACATACATATATTACACTTTCCCAACCTACTAGACTTTCTTTCGATTAAGGCGGCCGCACCAGGAAACAAAGGCGGCAAGAAGTCTCACTGTTGACCCGAAGAAAGAATAGAAGACAGCATCCCATGAGCTGAGCCACTCTCATGCTTGTCTGAGGCTCTGCACCTGCACAATCATGAAAGGAAAGGTTAGAGTAATACGTATCGACAACGGTAATCTTGTGTGTACATATTCTTTTTGGTCCTCTCATACCTTTTGCTCCATTCCCTGCACGCTCACAACTATTCAAATGAATGAGGGAGTAATATGTATGTACAACGGTAATCTCGTGTATGCCTTCTTCTTTGTGCCCTACTTGATTTGTGCTTTGCATTCGCACAACGATGAAAGAATTAAGAGATTCTGCTGCTGCCGCTGCAAACGACAGTGTATGATAATGGTAGCCATCTCTGCACCCATAAACATCTACAGGGAATGAGAGATGCTGCTGCACACGTCTTGGAGATTGAAAATGTAGCATTTCCGCTCCTAACCATGTACATATAGCTCAGCTGTAGGTGCTAAATCTACTGACGACAACTGAGAAACCTACCTGTTTTCCGCTCACCTGCACTTAGTGAATAGCGACGACGGGTGAGGCACTTGTCTATTTCATGCTCACCCCTGCAGTTGCTGAACCTACGAACGACCGCTGAAACTTCTCCTTTGGTCCGATTCTGAAATCACAGCATGATTGCACTGAATTCCGTAGGGTCTCTACAATAGTATTTCGACCACTTCTATTCAGTATATATAGTGTTCAAATTGGAGGGTACTGGGAGATCTTTCCGGTGATGCACACTCTTTTCAGTCTTTGTCTCGCACCTACTGTGTCATGAAAGACACATCGAAATGGTGGGACTATATTTATGTCAAATTTCTATGGTGATGTCTGTGTTGTCACAGGGTGTGCAGAAAAGAAAAAGAACTCTCGATATGTCTGGTCTTCGGTAGACCCTTCTTATCGTTTTGATAGTGGTCACCACCTACAGGCATTGCACATGTGTTTCTGGCAGGAGGGAGCTGTGGCAAAGGAGCAGCAGTAGCAGGGTGGACGACGTTTGTTCATAAGATAGTAGAAGAAGGGGCTTACAGAAAGTTAAATAAGCTGTCTTCCACGCTCATGCTCGAGGAATAGCACATAAACAACGCAGAACAAAGAAAAAAGCACAGGAGCAGCAGAGGGATAATGTGGTCACACTCACGTGCAAGAGCTCGTTCAGAAGCGCAGCGAAAAGAGATATGAAAGGATTCGTCAACTGTCACTATCATGCAGGAGAAATACTACAGAATTGCGGAACAGAGAAAAAGACAAGTGGAAGAACAAAGTGATCATCAATATGCCGAAGTAGACGGTTGAATTCTTTACCATGGCACTACAAGCAAAACACGTAGGAACCGCACAGCAGGGGACGATGATGCGTACAAGAAGGGTGAAGCTTCGGTTGTTTTTTAGGCCCAGAAAAATATAATCGCTGCAGAGCAGAGGGAAAGAAACGGAGATACGGGGCGGAAAGACGAGCAGAAGGCTTCTTTCGTGGCAGCGGCTGCACCGGCAACGAAAGAAACGTCAGCGTTCTAAGAGAGGTTTCTTGAGTGTTGTGGACGCACATAGATATGATGGACAAAAGAAATTCCCGAAAATATACAACGCAGGAACAAGGGAGAATGCAGGGCAACACAGACTCTTTATTCGTTCAGACTGCAGTCAAATGCTGGTGGAAAGTTGTACGCACGACTCCTCCTCATATTGGGTGTGAAATCCGTTCCACGCTAGTGCATAGAATAGTGCTTACGCGGCGCACCAACATCGTAACGGTATTACTGAAGACTTCTCAGGCCTACAGACGAGGTGTTGCTAGGTGCGAAAAACACTCTTGCTAGCTCACCGAAGTTTTCTCTTGACTCTACACACAAACTACGAACGCACGATAGGGAGCGTTTTTCTGTCAGTAACCGGTGGTGTTTGTCATTGCGACGTTTACCCTTGACTCTAATCCTTCGTTTGTTAGCAGTGGCACGTATAATCCAGGAAGATTTTATTGTTGTTTCCAACCGATTCAGTTGTGTCATGATCGGCGAAGATCAATGCCGTGCAAGATACTTGGTATGGCGCCAGCCCCCCAAATTCCTAGGGACGATTATCTGCCGGGAGCGACGACGGGTGTACTAAACTGAGGCTACATGTTGCCAGCCTAGTCTACTTTTCAGAACACTTCATAGAGTGTCCACGACCGACGGCTAACCCTAATAACTCTGTGTGGAATGATAGCACTTACCTGCTACCACCTGCAGCACTAGCCTGCGGGTGCTGTGCATTGTGTCTCGGGAAAAACTCTGAACGGAATGCATACGTCACATGTGAATCTCCTTCTGTAAGACCGCTTCTGTGTACAGCATTATGCGGAAGTGTGTCGATGACTGAATGCCTTGGGGCCTCACAAGAGGTGGTTCGAAGTAACTTGCTCTACGCTTCGACGTCACTTCACTTTTCTATACCTCTCGACTAAGGTTTGTCGCCTGAAAGCAAGTCGAAGTGTTCACAGTGGCCAAAGAAAACGATGCTTTTGCAGTTTTGGGTATTTGGTAGATGAACAGGAGTATATTTTGCTCGTATATTAAGTTACGCGTCCCTTTATCTTTCGAAAAGTCACTGTACCCATGTAATGAAATACAAATTTGGTCCGCTGTTCTGGAAGGACGTTCATTCGGGGAGAAGTCTTTTGAAAACGCAGGTTGCCATCCATCTTACCGTCTCTGTCGCTTGGCCATAAGCGAAAGAACACAACACATAATAATAGCTCTAGTGCAGCAATTTGTCCTTACAGAAGATATCTCTATTGTGTTTACTGCATTCCGCAGACTGTGTTTAGTACTACCACACCTGGGGTAGCAACTGATTTCTGCGATTCCTCGATAAAAGGGATGACACTTTTTCACCGAAGGGGTATGTAGGGGTTGCCGCGTACAGTAAACCTGGAGACGCGGTGCCTCAGTGTGGAATCACCCAGGGCGCCTTCGTCTACGACTGTATATCCGTTATATTCCCCGTGCCTGCTTGTGTGTGTGAGTAAACGTTCATATCCAGCCATCTGTGGAGAGATACAGAATCATGCGGTAGCTTGTACGTGGGCGTCTCCGTGTATGTGTGATGACCCCGTTAACCCTTTTTGCAGCTGCCGGTCTGTTTATGACTGCGCCCGTTGTTCCTTACGGTAATCCCCATTGCTGAATATGGTTTTTCCTCTAATATACGAGTGTGTGTGTTTGTGTGCCTACGTGGAAACGGTGAAGAAAATACTACTACACGAAAAGGCGCACGAGGACCGATGTAACACTCCCTGATGCTTCTTCGTGATGTGTAACGACTTGTGTGTGCGTTTGCTAACACGTAATGACATATATGGTGGTCACTTCCAGCTTATAGTCATAACGTGGTCGCAATTACCTCGAGCAATGTCTCTTGTGTGTCAGCTGATGTCTACTGAGACTTTTTGCATTATCTTCACATCCATCCGCGACACGCTCAACCGTTTGCGGTTTCCACCATGTGTGTATCTCTTTAATTGACTCAATGCGCTCCTCTTCCCATGTCGCTACTACCTCGACCACTTTTCCTTATTATGCGTATGCTGGTGTATATCTTAAAGTTTTCAAGGTCTCGTCAGATCTTCCCGCTAGCCGCGCTACCCTTTCCACTCTCCAGTGTCTGGATGTATGTCTCTACTGACTTCACCGCCTCCTCAATTTGACTGCTGCAACCTGACGCCATTCATGCCTTCCCTAATACATTTTGCCGTATATCTTTTTTTCCGCTTCAGATGGCGTGGCAGGCATGCATGTAGAGCGCAGTCGTGTGCGTCTTCCTTGACGAATCGTCCTCTTATCATATATGTTTAAGGTGTTCTTTTAGCTCTCTTTAAAAATCTTTGTGTTTCCTCTTCCCGTCTCTTCGCACATTTTGCTGCAGTGGTCCCTTCTGCTTTATTCCGTCCCAGCTCACCCACCGCTACATTTTGTTGAGCCCTCCAGTTCTCCTGTGTAAAGAGACCCAACTGTAGTTAGGTGTGTGGTTCAAAAATTCCTCCGCTCAAAGCAGCCCGTCAACTGCTTCGCTGCCATTCATTTCCGCACGTACATCCAAGTGGTGATTGCCGCGTGTCACTTTTTTTTTTTCCAGTTGGCCGATGTCTCTACACCGGATGTCCATATTATTTCGCGCGAGGTCCCCATGGTGCTAGCCGCTGTTCAGGAGACAAATTGACCAGTCATACACAACACACGCCTAGTTTCCAAGGGTGACGAGTACTACAACAGCGACAGAAACGCGTTCGCTCTTCTCCCATCTAGGCTCGTACTAGCGTCAACATCCGCGAAACCACATCCGGAGGGGGTTTTTTTCACAGTGTATTTGAAAGTGTATTTCTTTACTTCCGTGTGTGCACACACACATATATGCGTGAAACCAGCTACTTCCAGTCTGAGCCCCATATCCATAGCTCCTTTGCTTCTGGGGTAGTTTTTCCACGGCAAGCGCTGCACTATCCGGTCCTCCTATGTATGTTTGTATGTAGGGTACGTTACTATGCACATACTTCCTATGTGGATGAACGTATAAACGTGTGTTTATATGTGAGAAGTTATTTAAATACATATGTAGCCCTATGTGTTGGTGTGCATGGGGGTATACGTGTACGTATGGAGCTTTCTATGTTTGTGTGAGGTATGCATGCATGCTTGTATGCAGGTATTATATTTGCATGTATATAAGTGAATCTTCATAAAAATATATGTAGATATGTATAAGTTTGAGATCTTGCAAATGCATATGTGTATGTACAAATAGATGTAGAAACAGCCTTGTTGAACCACCGCACTGCGAGTGTATGAATTTTTTCTCTTCTATAAGCAACAAAGAGTAAAAAGCCACCATCGAAAGGCATGAACCTATGCTTGCGGAGAGAGTTCGCAGAAAGTGCGTACACATTTGTTGCTAATTCTTAGGAGAAAAGAAACAGACGCGGAGGCAAGGGGAAGTATGCGTATACGTTTGCTCTGAAGGCCCTTCAATTTTTTTTTAAAACTCAGTACTTTGCAGATAGTATAGAAACGGACAAGATTGTATTTAGCTTCCTTTCTCGCAGTATAGCAGCTGTAATGCACATCCACGGAGAGCGCTGCACTGAAGTTCTCTCTCTCTCTCTCATACATATACGCACGCACAAGCTACAGTCTGCTGCCAGGAGCTCTGTTCCTTCTTCGTGGGAGTCTCTCTACACAAACATTCCCAACTGTAGTATTTCAACATTATCATTCGGAAAACACTACCATTAAGATATACTGACCAATATAGTATATATATATACATACAACTCTCATTTGAAGAAATGTATATATATATATATAGAGTTAAGTGTACAAGTCAGAAAAACATGGTGCAAACAAGAAAAGAATGGGTATGTGCTTTGCCATAGTTCCTATACATAACTGTTGTTGTGGCAAAGAAACTGTGGTGTCCGTTTCTCATTCTTTCTGGAAGACGACTCGCCTTTTGCATGCCCTCGTTCTTTTGAAAGCTCAAAGAGATGCTTCTGCGTGAATTGGCTATCCCTATGCCTCTCGCACACACACACACACACACACACGTATGCCAGGTGATGGGCAGGCTGCTGCCATTTGATAATTATTGCTACTGGTGTTACTGCTCGTCCAGCTGCCATACTGGACGTATGCCTTACTGCTGCTGGTGCTGCTGATACTCTCATGCACTTCCGTTTTCGTAGTGTTAGTGCTGCGGCTGGTGCGGGCATGCCCCTCCCTTTCCTGCTGCTGGTGGTGGTGCTGTTGCTGGCGCTGGTGTTAATTGTACAGTATATGTGTATATATACGGCATCTGCCGCACCGGTTCTCTCGTATCGAGACTGCAGGTTCATTTTCTTCTTTTCTGGACTGTTTGCCTGTTCTCTCTGCACGCCCTCTCACGGTAGTGGAAAGGTTCACTTCCACAATACTTCGATGCGCATGTATCTCTCCATTATCCTGAACGCTGCAGAGCGGCAAAAGAGAATTTTTTCATGGAGGCTGCTGCTGGGGAACAACACAAGACGCCAATGGTATAGGACGATGCATGCTTCGTCAGCGACAGCAACGCAGAGAGGGGGAAGGGGAGATGGAGCAACTACCCTTCCTTCTGAGAAGGGAAAGAGAAAAAGCAGCAGCGATTTTTTCAGTAACGACGGCAAACGAATCGAAAACAAAACAAGTAGTAATATGAATGAGACTTACAGTGATGGGTCTTGCTACGATGATACTCGTGAATCATCACCCTATTGTAAGAAACGGGGTAGACAAGCAACAGCAGCAGGAGCATCAACCACAACAGCTGCAATGACAGCAAAAGCAGCAGCAGTAGCGGCAGAAGCAATAGTAGCAGCAGGTGAGTCTTGTATAAAGCATCCGGTGTTTCTGCTTCCTCGTTTTGCAGCATCTAGGCACGAATGTATATATAAAGCGAAGGACGGGAACGCACGTACGTCTTGTGGGATCTCCTTTTCAAAGGAAGAAAACGCTGCTGAGTATTTAGATAGTATTGATATATTATTGTTTGATTGTGATGGAGTACTCTGGCATGGAGATAAACTGCTACCGGGCATACAGCAATTACTGCATGCGTTAATACCACCTCCTAACACGCTACCATCGTCCTCCTCCTCCTTGTTCTCTGCAAACACTCAGCAGCAGCAGCACGAAGAAGAAGAGCAGCTGAAGCAGAAGCGGCATCGCTATCAACAGCAGCACGGAAGGAGGGTAGAAGGGAACAGTGGTGAAAAAGCAGACAAAAAAGAGAAACTAGAAGACGAAACGAGTGTAGGAAGGCGAGGGTCTCAACAACGAGAAGTCATATCAACAAAAAAAGAGAGACAGGCGACAGATACACGTGCATGCACGCACTCCACACAACAGCAGCCTAAACAACAGCAGCAAAACCAGCAGCAGCGACAAGGAGAAGAGAAGCAAGTCAAACAAATTTATTTCTTAACAAACAATAGTACAAAAAGTAGGAAAGGATTTTTGAAAAAACTAGAATCGTACGGAGTAGCTGCAAGAGAAGAGCAGGTCATTTGTTCTGCATTTGTGGCGGCAGAATTTCTTGCGGACTGGAGGGACCAGGAAACCACGAGACAGCAGCAACAGCAGCAGAAAGAACAGCAACACCAGGGGCACCTACAACAGCAGCACAAGGAGCAGAGTCAAGAGCAGCAACAGCACGAGGATGAAGGAAAGTACGAAAAAGTGACATGCCAGCAACAGGAAGAGCAGCGAAACCCACAGGCGCACTCGAACTCCAGAATATGCGAGCCGCAGCAGCAGGCGGAGAAGGAGGAGCAACAAGAGCAGCAGCAAAAGCAGCAGCAGACGGGTGATCGTACCCTCGTAACTTCTCGTAGAAGCAGCAACCGCAGCAACAGCAGAAGAGGCAGCAGCATTGTTGACAAAGATAGTACTACTGCTGGTGCTGCTGCAGCACAAGACGACTGCAGCCCCGTGGTGAAAACACGCGAAAACAAAAAACAGAAAGCTGCGCCTTTTCTGAACAAGACAGACCGAGCCTTGCAAGAAAAAGAAGAAGAAGCAGCAGCTGCTCTGGTTGAAGGAAGTGTCCTCTCACGCGAGACAGCAGCAGCAGCGTGCGTGAGTGCATCTGAAAGGGAAGCACGAGGAAAACGAAAGAGTGAGAATATTTCCGAGCAGCCCAATACTTCTCTTGTGTACGTCGTGGGAGAGAAAGGGCTGCAGGAAGAATTGGAATTGCGCGGTTTTACGACACTTGGTGGCGGTAAGGTCACTGCACACACTCTATCACATACGTAATACAGCAACAACACGAGTATATTCTTTCACATTCTGTAAGTACACAGAATAAATAAAAAGGGACCTTGCTTTTACCTATATCGTCATCATACCAATGCATCCGTGCTTCAATTACTTACGTTTGGTTGTTTGTTTGTGCGTGTGTCTGTGAGTGTGTGGGTGTCTGTCAGTGCATGTGTGTGTGTGTGTGTGTGTGTACGTGAGTCGCCGAAGTAGTAGGGTTGTAGGCATCTCAGAAGTTTAATTAAGTTTGTCTGCTTGTGTGTGTGTGTGTGTCTGTTTGTGTGTGTGTGTGTCTATGTGTTTATGAGTGTATGTGGGTGTGTGTCTTTGTATGCGAGTGTTTGTGTGTGTGTGTGTATGGTTGTATATGTGTGTGTGGGTGTGTGTCATGGTGTGTCTATGAGAGTTTGTACGTATGTATTTGTGGGTATGAGTGTATGTGTGTAGCTGTCTGTGATGAGTGCTCGTCTCTTCACATGTATGTGTAAGTGGGTTTTCGTATGTTTGTGTGCCAGTGTGTGTGTGTATATCTCTATGTGTTTGTGTTTGCATGTGTGTGGGGGGTGGCCTATTTCTTTGCGCATGTCTTTGGCGTATCTCTGTGTGTGTGTGCGTGTACGTGTGTGTGTCTGCGAATGTTTTTGTGCGTGCGTGTGTCTCCGAGAGCTTATGTACATACGTATATGTGTTTGTGTGTGTGTGTGTGTATGTGTACGTATGTCTGTGTGTATGGGGGTGTGTGTGTGTTCGTGTGTGGTTGTGTGAGTATTTGGTACATGTGTGTAGCACGCACTCTCACAGTTCAAACTAAAAGTACACACCCGTTCCCACTGTGCATGTAGTAGTAGTAGTAGTAATACTACTAGTATTAGTGGTACCAGTAGTACACTTTCTCTCTCTCACTGTTGATGTAGTAATAGTAGTACTAGTAGTAGCAGTACTAGTACAAACCCTCTCTTATTGTTCTTATAGTAGTAGTAGTAGTGGCACTATCTGTACAGGCTTTCTCTCATTGTTCCCATAGTTTTAGCAGTAGTAGTAGTAGTACAAGTAGTAGTACGCACTCTCTTTTACTGTAGTAGTAGTAGTAGTAATAGTTCGTACTGTAGTCCTACTAGTAGTACTGGTAGTACGCACTCAGTGTCTCTCATAGTTCCTATAGTAGTAGTAGTAGTACACACACTCTCCCTCATCACTGGCCATGTAGTAGGAGGAGCGATAGTAGTAGTAGTAGTAGTATACACACTCTCCCGTCATCACTGGCCATGTAGTAGGAGGAGCGATAGTAGTAGTAGTAGTAGTAGTAGTGGTACTACTAGTGATAGTGAACCTAAAAATAATAATAGGTGTAGTAGTAGTAGTATATGTGTGTGTCTGTGTGAGAGAGATAATCAGGTCGCCAATACTATGAAAACATCCATGCGTGTAGGTAATTGAACATGTTTTGTATTTTTGTACCGATAATCACCTTCACTTTGTCATTCTCATGGTATCCCGTATTTCACGTACACACGAGTTCCCACACACCATACGTAATACCTCCTCCACCTACATACATATATACTTGTACACAAGTATATGCATATATATGTTATCATGCATTATATGTACGTCCACGTATACCCATATATACATATATACATATGCATGTACATATACATACTTGTGTATGTCGACCGCTTCTTCTTCTTGTTCTTTTAGACGAAAGGACACATTAAATACAAGCGAACGCTTCCCTTACGTACATGTGAGATATATATATATAATCTCTTATATATATATACATGTATATGTATGCATCAATGATGCGTACCCACGAGTATTTCTCTTGCTTTCTTCTTGGTTTGTCTTCCTCTGTGTCCCACGAATATTTCTCTTGCTTTCTTCTTGGTTTGTCTTCCTCTGTGTCTTTGTCTGTTTTCTCTTTCTTTTCTTTTCCCTCCTCCTCTGTGTTTGCTTTTCGGTCCTCTTTCTCTCTTCGGTCTACGTATATGATATGCTGAATGTGAGTATCGGGCATGCGCCAGGTGATGCGTAGCTCCTAACAAAGAGAGCGAAGAATTATAATAATACGCAGATGTGTACACATGCTGTGCAAGCAATTTCTCATATTTCTACACACAACAATATCACATATATACATACATAAAAATGTTGCACTCATACACGTTCACGTTCACACGTATATATATATGTATTTGCGTATATACATCTGTGTGGATGTTGTCTGAGCCTATACGTTATCTTTTCAGGAAGAGAGGCTCGTTTCTACGATTACACGGCCTCAGCGAGGGTATATAACTACTGAGGGAAAAATGCCGTACATACTTGCTGTGTACATACGCTTATGTATATATGTATTTATGAATATGTTTATATGCATATATATGTTTGTATATGTACGTGTATGTGAAGGCTAGAGGTTATTCTCTACACTATCGTGACTGTTAGGGTGTTCTTCTGCACATCCACTCGGATGAATACACACACATATGCATACAAATGCATATATATATATATATATATGCGTATACACGTATATCTACGTATTTATATTTATATATATATGTATATATACATATATATGTATATATATGTGTACATATATGTATATGTATAGACAGGTGTACATAATATATTTAGACATGTACATATATGCACATATACATATATATGGTTTTTAGATATTCTTCGAGACGTGATGGTCTTTGTTTTCTGCAGCAAGTGATGATGATCAACGACTTGACTTTGCCGCCAACAAAAATTTAGCAATTCCCTATCGGTGGGTAGTTCTTTATCCAGAAGGAAACAATGTACAAGGAAGTCCTTTTCATCTATTTCTAGAATGCATGATAGTGCATTTGTGTTACTGTAGCAATTATGTTTTGCAGCTCTGTTGAAAACTCTATATCTTTGTGTTCACTTGATGTCTCTTGCATATACGTCTATATATATGTATATGTATACACATATATATATATATTATATTTATATATGTCTCTCTGTTGTTTAATGAAGGAGAGTGAAGGAGAGTAAGTCGTCACTGGTAATTGTTGTATTCTTTTCGTCATATTTTTTGAAGAGATAGGAGGCACGGAAGTTGTACAGAGGGAAAAAGCTCATTTTTGTGTACTAGACTTCTCCTGAGACAAGAGCTTCCTTCCTGATTCGTACGGAGAGATGTTTTCAAGAAATATTCGTCAACACAAAGAGGAGATCGAGTCCTCATCGTGCTGCCATCTATATACACACTTACATCAACACGTATAATACACCCACACACACACACTTATACTAACACACATACACGCGCACATTCTCACACTATTACATATATATATATATTTATATATATATATATGTATACACATACACACGTACACCAACACTCATGCATACGTAAATACATACATACACACATTCACCAACACACACACACACACACACACAATGGACACACATTGTAGTAATAGCAATAATAATACTACTACTACTATTACTAATACACCGACAACTACTACGTTTACTACTGATGATGATACTACTATCACTACACTATCACAACAACCAATACGACGAATTCTACTACTACTCCTCCAGTATTACTATGTGTACTGCTACAACTAGTACTACTACTAACACCATAAATGGATATGCAGTATATTTCTCTCTATACTATATGTATGGAAGTGTCTTCTGCTTCCACACGGTGAATCTAGACATACTGCTGTACTCATGTGGAGACATGTTGGAGGTTATATATACGTGTATATATGTGCAGATGCGCTATAATATCTCAATTATGTATATGCAGACGTGTTGCAGTACTTGAGTTATATACATATATATATATATATACGAGTGCTTATATATGGATGTATGTATATGCTGATACATAGATATATGCTTTCATATGGACATACATACATATGTAAAGATCTATATATATATACATATGCCGCCATCTAATACATATATATATATCAATGCTCTCTTATCTCTGTAATATATAGTGACATGCTAGCCCGTTTTGATAGTAGTATTCATTTTATGCGGCGTCGTATAGTTATAATACATGAACATGTTTCTGGCGATAACTAATTCATATATAGATATAGATAGATACTTGCTCTCTTACCTCGATACCATGTATATATTTTCACACGTCTTTACACTTCTAATATAGATACATATACATACGTATAAATATATATATATATATATGTGTATCTGTGTATGTATAAATATATATACAGATACTTGCGCTCTTAGCGCAATAGACTGTTTATAATTTCACACGTCTTTACACTTCTGATATATATCTATATATATACATATACATGTGTATGCGTATCTGTATATATATATGTGCTATTAGCTACCTTGCGCATAAACGGACATGTTGTAGAGTCCCTGGAGATGCGTATATATATATATATATATATATATACATGTACATGACGACTGTATAGAAAGATGTTGCACATATATATATATATGTATATATATATATACATGCACACGACGACGGCATAGAAACATGTTGCGCATACATAGATATATATATATACATATATGTATGGGGATGTATCCTAATGGTCCTGTTCATATATTATGCAGTTAACATGTTGATATATATATGTATACATATATACACTACAGTGTCGTGGTGCTCCTGTATATATATTCTGTACAAACATGTTGCTATATATAGATATACTAATATGTCGTGATGCTCCTCTATATGTACTTTGTACAAACGTGTTGTGATACATACTCATATATATATATATATATATGTGCTGGTGTGTCGTGGTATTCCTGTAACTATATCTTGTACAAATATAGATACATATACATATATATATACATGTGCTAATGTGTCGTGGTATTCCTGTAAATATATCTTGTACAAATATATATACATTATATATATATGTGCTAATGTGTCGTGGTATTCCTGTAAATATATCTTGTACAAATATATATACATTATATATATATGTGCTAATGTGTCGTAGTGTCCCTGTAATAAATTCTGTACAAAATGTGTTGTGCCATACATATATATATATGTCATATGTTTTGATGTGCATGACTCTATGTACGTTGCAGACGGGATGTTGGAGCAGTTGTCGTTGGGCTGGACAGACAGTTTAATTACTACAAACTGCAATATGCACAACTCTGTATAAACGAAAGTAAAGCATTGTTTGTAGCTACCAATAGAGACGCTCTTGGAAATTTCACTCCCACTCAGGTGAGTGAAAAACATCAGCATAATACGAGCCGTTATACATATCTGTAAACACATATGTAGACGAACGTGTACACATGCACTACACCTATATATATATATATATATATCTGTACATATATATGTATATGAGGACGTGTGCACGACTATTATGCATAATTCTAGGTAAGCCGCGCTGTGTGTTGCGTCACAGGGAAATGCTGGTAGGGGAAATCTCATTTTCACGCAGGTCAGCAGCAGCAACCAGCATGAACGCTTCTGAAGCTATATATCCATATATATGTATATTCATATATATATATGTATATATAGATCTAGTTATATATGTATGTATATAGATATATATATGTCTATATATATGTGTATGTATGTAAATAGATACATATAGTTGAATGTTTGTATATATATAAATATGGGCTGCACATATATGAACAGGTTATATATATAATATGTATATATTTATAGATATGTATATACATATATAGTAATAGGGTATACATAATTATTAATCAATGAGCATGAAGCTCCCTGACTTTCTTGTCGCTCTGAACGGGAATATATTCGTCGAACATTTCACTTCCACGCGCCTTCGCTTTCTGCTGCTGCCCGATGCATCTGTCTAAAATCACTATATATGAAAACACTATTACTACTACTACGACTACTACTACTTCTACTATTACTACTAGCACTTACTACTACTACTACTGATACTATCAGGACTAATACAAATACTACTACGACCACTCCAGATATATTTCTCACTACTACTAGTCGACGCCTACTACTACTACAACTACTACTACTACTACTACGTATTACAGTAGCGACTGCTGCTAGTCGCTTCGGGTCGTACTGCTACTACTACTAGTACCACTACATCTGAGAGTGACTAGAGACTGTTTGTAATCGCATCGGCAGCTGGTCGTATTGCTACCACTATTACTACTACTACTACTACTACTACTACTACTACCAACTGGAGTAACGACTGTCCCTAGTCCCTTCGGCTGGTGGGGTCGTCCTACTATTATTAGTACTACCATTTCCACTCATCGCTTCGATTTGATGCTGTCGATGCGTATTCATACACAAAAACGGTGCAGAGTACGTCTCCTATTTTTGAAAGTAGAGACTTCTTCAGTGTTGCAATGACGTGAAGGGCTGAAAGAGAGTGTTTTGAAGCGAACGCATGTCATCGAAGAGGCGTGAAGTAGTAGGTGTATATGGCGAATATATACAGAAGTATACGTGGAAATGCTTACACGCATCATATATGCAGCGTACATCTCCCATCATCATAAGATACACCCCCCTCCATGGAAGCCCACACAAATGTATCACAGAAACAAGCACACGCATCCATACAGACAGACATACAGACACACAAACTTAGGACAAACATACAGACGAACATACATACAGACATTCAGATTTACAGACATGCAGACAGACAGAGGCAGACAGACAGACATGCAGACATACGGACCGACAGACATACAGACAAACACACATGCATACGGGCATGCAGACAGGCATACAGAGAGACATACAGAGAGACACACATCCATACAGACAAACGGACATATACATATAGACATATAGACGTACATACACACATACACGCGCGCGCGCACATATACATACACACATACACTTCTTCATTTATGGGGGTGTGTACGGTGACTTATACGCACAATGCATGCGAGGTATATTCTCCGGTGTTGCTCTAAACACTCCATGGACACGTTCACATATATACTACACCACAAACAAACAAATCCACATACACACATACATACACATTTCTTTTCACGCGTTTCCCCCACACAGGCTTTTCCTTCCTAGATATGTACATATGTATGTATGTATGGCTGTATAAATGGAAATATATATATGTACGTGAATGTGCACAAGCCCGTCTGTACACCACCCACATACACACACAAAAACAGAGACACACCTCTCCTTACGCAGTCCTTTCACACGAGCATTTCGTTCATATATATATATATATATATTTACGTATTTATATGTATATGTATACTATGTATATGTATACGGATGCATATACTTCGTATATTTATCTGTTTGTGCATACGCCCGTGTGTATATCCACACGCACACACAAACGGACACACACACACGCACACCACACCATCTTAAGCGCATGCTTTCCGTAAAAGCTTCACCTTCATACGTATATATATATATATATATATATATATATATATATATATGTGGATGCGTATATAGTTCACACCTATGTGTATGAGTATGTGCCCGTCTGTATAGTAACACACACACACACAAAAATATATATATATATATATATATATACATATGTGCACACATAACTTGTACAAGTAACTGATGTTCTTACAATGTGCATGCCACGAGTATTTGATGTCTTTGCAGGACGCTGTTATCAGTCTAGAACATTCACAAAGGTGAAAAAGAAAGGTGAATGCGCACCAGTGTCGTGGGGTGTATGTACACTGCGGGAAGCGGAGCCGCCTCACCGTTTTGCGTGTGCTCTCATAGCATGAGAGAGAGGGTTGTTTCCTTTTTACGTCACAGAGTAACTCTTTCATTTGTTGTATATATGGGTAAAGGCCGAAGAAGATAATCGATGAATAGCACAGACTGATATGCTTTTTGCATTCAAGAAATCTGCATAGACGTGTGGTAAACAGACACTTACATCATGTCATCGAGCCCTTGGGTTACCGTGGTGTGCGTGACGTATACGTAGTGGCTGTGTGTGGCTTCGTGTCTGTGTCTGTCTTTCCTTTCACTTTCTTTTTGGCACATTGTGTTGGCGTAGTGGGTGTGTGTCATATCTACCGCCCTGGATATGCGTTTGTGTGTGTGTGTGTGTCTCTCTCTCTTTCCTTTCTGCTCTCTATTCGCATGTATATATATGTGTAAGTACGTTTTCCGCAGTACAAAAGAACGGATCTATATATGTTTGTACACAGTGTATGACTTTGTACATGGGTACATATATATATATATATATATCTTTATCTATCTATCTATCTATATATATATATATACGTATGGATAGGAAGTGTAAGTGTGTGTGTATGTGTGTGTGTGCGTGCACATTTGTGTATACCTACACAAATGTGTGCCTCCCTATGTGTGTGTGTCTATATGTGCGTGCTTGTCTCTTTCACTCGTTCTTTTCTCCTTCTGTATTGGTATACATGTGCATATACGTGTTTGCCTGGGACTACGTCCATGTGGGAACGGACTTTCGCAACCAGGCATACATGTAGATATGGATATATATATATATATGTATATCGGGTTCCTGTGTCAGTCTATATTTGTATATATATATATATATATATGAGTGTGTGTGTGTATGTATGTATGTATGTATGCATGTATGTATGTATGCATGTATGTATGTATGTATGTATGATGTATGTATGTATGTATGATGTATGTATGATGTAATGTATGTGTATGTATATGTATATGAATATGTGTATTTATGTATGTATATGTATATATATGTATGTATATGTATATCTGTATGTTTGTGTGTATGAAAATTGTGCTCGCAGAAGTGGGCGGGTGCAGGGACGATGGTAGCGGCAATCGAAGCAGCAACACGCCAGGAACCCACCGTCGTTGGCAAACCCTCGAAATATTTATGTACGTATCTGGATCGCCTTCTCGGTAAGTCTAAAGTTTATTTGCTTTGTGTCTGCAGTGACATCTTTCTATCTATTTATCTCTCTCTAGATATCTACGTACGTATCTGGATCGTCTTCTCGGTAAGTAAAAAGTGCATTTCCTTTTTGTTTGCAGTGTACCTAATACATATATATATATATATACATATTTGTGTATGATGTATATATCTCTGTCTCCCTTGGGATATCTACGTGAGCGCCTACTCGGGAAGGTGGTGGTGTACTTTTGTTTGTTTCTCTTCGTAGTAAGGATATTTCATTTCTTTCTTTTTCTCTCTATGTCTCCTATTTATGTCCATACCTCGAGCGCCTTGCTTCTTAGGCTAGACAACATGTCGTTGTCTGTTCTGTACTAATTGTATAGGCGAGCGCCTTGCTTCTTAGGCTAGACAACATGACGTTGTCTGTTCTGTACTAATTGTATAGGCGAGCGCCTTGCTTCGTAGGCTAGACAACATGTCGTTGTCTGTTCTGTACTAATTGTATAGGCGAGTGCCTTGCTTCGTAGGCTAGACAACATGTCGTTGTCTGTTCTGTACTAATTGTATAGGCGAGCGCCTTGCTTCGTAGGCTAGACAACATGTCGTTGTCTGTTCTGTACTAATTGTATAGGCGAGCGCCTTGCTTCGTAGGCTAGACAACATGTCGTTGTCTGTTCTGTACTAATTGTATAGGCGAGCGCCTTGCTTCGTAGGCTAGACAACATGTCGTTGTCTGTTCTGTACTAATTGTATAGGCGAGCGCCTTGCTTCGTAGGCTAGACAACATGTCGTTGTCTGTTCTGTACTAATTGTATAGGCGAGCGCCTTGCTTCGTAGGCTAGACAACATGTCGTTGTCTGTTCTGTACTAATTGTATAGGCGAGCGCCTTGCTTCGTAGGCTAGACAACATGTCGTTGTCTGTTTTGTACTAATTGTATATCTCTCGTTTTCTCTCAACATACAAGAATCTGCTGCGTCAGGGTTCTCTTTGACATCATGCGAAAACTTCTACGGACGTAGGGGGAACTCCGAGCGCATGCTAACGTCGACACCGAAACACATCGTCTGTGCTGCCTGCCGATGGAATAACGCCTCTCGCACTTCACAGAAGAAAATATGAGGCGTATCTGTATGAAATGGGTGTGTGTCTGTCTATCTATGTGTGTGTGTTTATAATACTGTCTTGTTGGTATATTATGAGAAAGAGGGAGAAAGATTAAAGACAGAGAGACAGAGAGAAGGCGGGTTGTGTTGTGTGGGGCGCATATGTGTATACGTGTGTGGGCGTGTCTGGCTGCTGTGAGTGTAACCATGAGTAGATTTCCTCTTAACTGCAACACCACCACCACCACCCCCGAGAGCAAATCGCATGCGGCGTTCGTCTGTGTGTGTGTGTGTATCTGTCTTTTGTTTGTCTGTCTGTGGATGCGTGAGAGAAGGCATGTACCTCTGTGTTGTGGATATCAGTCTTTTCGGGTGTGTCTGATAGTGTGCGGGATGGACGGATGGCGAGTATATTTGTGTATTCGTGTGTGTGGGTGAATATATGTACGTATGTGAGTGTGTATATATGTATGGGTATATATATATATGTGTATGTATATGTATGTATATAGATGATGTGTGTGGGTGTATGCATGTGTGTGTATGTGTTTTATATATTTATGTTTATATATATATATGTATATATATGTATATGTATATGTATGTGTGTTTGTATATGTGTGGATGTGTGTGTATATACCTGTATGTATAGTTATATATATATGTATGTGTGTGTGCATATATATGAATGTGTGCGGATATGTATATGTATATGTGTGGGTAAATATATGTATGTGTGTGGGTATATGTATACATATATAAATAAGTGTGGGTATATATATGTATGTATGTGGGTATATACACGTATTTGTGTGGATACATATATATGTATGTGTGTATGTATGTATATGGATGCGTATATATATATATATATATATATATGTGTGTGTGTGTGTGTGTGTGTGAATATTTGTATCTGACTGCGCTGTTGGTGTGTATGTGCGCGTGGAAGTCTCCGCGACTGTGTGAGCCTGTGTCTGTTGTATATATCTCGTGTGTGTCTGCATGAACATATGTGTTTGTCTGTGTGTTTTTGTCTTTACCTCTGCGCATCTGCGTTTACCTGTATAAATGTATATAGATGTATAGGTCGGCTTGTGTTCGAATATGTTTCTCGGCGTGTGTGTTTGTGTGTCTGTGTATCTGTCTGCATGTGTGTATGTATGTGTATGTGAGTATGTGTGTGTCTGTGTACATGTCTGCATGTATGTATGTAAATGCGTGTGTGTGTGTGTGTGTGTGTGTGTGTGTGTGTGTATTTGTCTGCGTGTATGTGTGTGTACATATATATATGTGTATGTACATGTATATATGCGTGTGTGATATGTATGTCCTTTCACAGCGTGTGAGTGTGTGGGTGTGTGTGTGTGTATATGCATTTATATTGATAGAGAGAGAGAGGAAAGGCGCATGCAGGGGAGAGTTGCTTGCGTCATGGTCACGGTATCGGTTTACTAATACGTACTCAGTTGTTGGCATATATCTGATTTGCAATGTCGACAGAATGCAACGCTGCCTTTTCAGCGCTTTTGTTTTCGTTCTTTTTCCGTTTGTGTTCCATAGAAGAACTCACTCTCTCTTGGTTGTCGCAGTGGAGTCAACTTTTTCAAAACCGCTGACTACATGCATGCTACCGCAGCAAAGTACACAAGTAGACACAGATAATCTTTCTTTCTTTAATGGCTGTAACTGTCTTCATATATCGTCATCCTTCTCCGTTCCTCTCTTTTTCTTTATCCCTTGCTGCTGCTGCTGTGTTTTTTTATCTTTCTGTGTGTATATATATATATGTATGCATACTACTGGTGGTCAACTCCACACAATCTTTTGCTGCTAAGCGGGTCTTACAAGCAGTAATGCTGCCTTCATATTCTTCTTTCTGAATAGAAGCTCGTTCTTCATGTCACTATAACTACACCACTGTAATTACCAAACACAGTCGTTATCACTCGATATCCTGTGCTCTCATCATGAAAGAGAGAAAGGGAAATATTGAGAAGACAGAAAGGAACACAGAAAAAGAGAGACATACATCTGCTAGTCTGTATCGCATTCACAGACAGAGAGAGAGAGAGAAAGAAACAGAAAGAGAGAGAGAGACATTTGCAAATGTGACCTACAAAGACATAGAGAAAGAGAGAAAGCGAGGGAGAGAGAGAGTGATATTTGCGAATGTTTCTTACATTCACATTGCCGAAACCTCTATTCTAATCGCTGCTTCATCTTCTTCTTTTGCTGCTGCTGCTGCTGCTCTCAAATTTGATCATCAGTCTCCCTACGTGCTCATGGAGATCCTCTTTGTGCTGCTGCTGTTGCTGCTGCTGCTGCTTTTGTTGCTTCTTCTCTGAAAGCAGATGCCACCCCAACTTCTTTTTTATTTCTTTTCTTCTCACGTATGCGCAGTTGTTGCTGTGGTAGATCCACCGCTCTCTTTCTCCTTCGCAAAATGACAACGCATGTGCACTGCTTCTCTATAATCCAAATAGTAATAGTTCTTTCTTCCTACATTTCTCCATCTTTCTTTTTCTTTTTGGTGATTCTACTCATTCTCTACCTTAAGTCTTCTAGTCTTCAGTTTCTGCTTTTTCTTGGCGCGTCCTTTTTTCCCCATTTGCTTTCTCCCTTTCGTAAATTTTATTGAAGGTTTTTTTCCGTGAACTTCTGCATGCACGTATCTCTTGCTTCATTTCCTTATATTCACGTTTTGGGTCTTTCTCATCGTCTTCTTCCTCATTCTTCTTTCCTCTGTCTTTCTTTCTTTTTGCGTACTACACACGGACGCACTGCAGTCGCGTGCTAGCGCTATTGTAGTTGTGCTACAACCAACATTACTATTACTACTACTACTACCACTATGGGAAAAGTATTTAAGTGCTTGGTGTTGCTCCTGCTGTTCGCTGTGTGGAATGTTGCTGTATATATGTTTTGCTGTTGCTGCTGCATTTCATTTCCAGGAGACACTCCAAGAGATCGTGTCTGTCTGATTGGAGATCGTCTTGATACAGATATTCTCTTAGCTTCTCTCTTAGGCGTACGAAGTGTCTTGACATTAACGGGTGTCACTACACCGGAAGTATTGCAGCATCACATCGAGTTGCAGTGGACAGTCGTCCCTCTCCCCACAAAAAAACAAACGCCACTACATGAGCAACAGCAAACCAAAACCTTCACATGCCAACGACACTTTGGGTCTGGTGACCCGCACCAAGACGCCACACAGACAACGCAGCAGCAACCCTTTCAGACAAAACCACGCCTCAGACAGAGTCTTCTCCAGAGCATGAGAAAGACCAAGAGAAGATGCAGCAGCAACAGCAAGAGCAGCAGCAGCAAGAGCAGCAGCAGCAGCAGTACCACTGTGGAAAGAAATCACTTAGTGACGATCGTGGAGTCTCTCTCTCTCCAGCCAGCGTCACAGAGACATACGCAGGTACAACACCACCAGCACAGAACCGAGCAGCACCAAATATTAACACGACTCCTCCCACAACGCTCGCTGCAGGAGGAAGAGAAGGAGGGGGAGGTACGCAGAGAAAATATGACCGAGATAAAATTTTTGAAATGCTCGACAGATATCATAAGCAACACCCTTCTTTGTCTGTTCCTGACTACGTCATAGAAACGGCAGCTCACTTCATTCAATGATATAGATGGGGGTTAAATATTTAGACGTACCGTAGTATTTGCATGATAATCAGGATTACGTATTTAGACGTTGCGCAGTATTTGCATGGAAAGTATTTCAAGTCATACTCTTTCACAAATATGTACATAACACTAAAGGCATTCAGTCGTATCACACTTACACACATGTATACATATATATATATGTAGTTATGTACATGGACCTGTACTGTACAAGCACGTTTTTGCATATAATATGTATATATATGTATGGATATTGAAGGTGTAGGTGAATTAGCCGATGGGGTATTCTTTAGATAAAAGTTTCGAACATTTTGAGCTCTCACAAAGATACATATAACACACGCGGGAGCTGTGGAAGAACTCATTCATGAGCAAACATTCCACTCGCATTTGGGAGAGCTGCATAGGAAGACGAAGGTGTACGAAGATCTCTTTTCTGCATGCCCGCAATATACATACGAGAGGTCGAAAAGGTGTGTATCTACACAGTTGTCTGAATGTGCTGAAGAATCCCTTAGGTCTCTGCGCGCTCACGGGCTCTGTTGCCTGGTGGCACGTCTCGCTGTTGTGTGTGTGTCGTCTCGTTCCCCCACTCCTCTTGATTTGAAGCGTGAGAGGAGAAACAAACAACGTATGAAAACCAGCAGCTTTGATGTTGGCAGAAGGAGCAAAATTATGCTTCAAAAATGTTGCAGCAAGGTCTAAACAGACAGTGTTATGACAGCTGTGGAGGAACAGGCAGCCGCTGTTTTCTGCTTCTTACTCTGCACGCACTTCTCCTTGTATAATCAGCTTTCTGAAAGCTTCTCATGGCTTGTACCACTAAATTCTATGTAATATATATTAGTGTAAGTAGTAGTAGTAGTACCAGTATTAGTATTAGTAGTAGTAGTAGTAAGAAATACTACTTGCTGTAATTGCGCGTACATACACACAGTATCTCTCTATGGGGTTCCGTATGAGTGTATGTAGATATGTATGTACGAGTGGATGTAGTAGCTATGTATATATGTAAACGTACACGTGAACACGTATACACGTATGGACGTCTATAGCATGGGTTCGCATGCATGCGGCAGCATCCTACGTTGCAGATCGTCTCTTTGTACATGCATTTGAGCAGAGTTAAACACGATGATGGTATCACATTACTGATGATCATGGCAGTCACTAACCTTCGTCTAATACCCACGTTTGTGTACATATCCAGATTTTCTAACTAAAGAGCATGCAAACAGACTCTTCTAGCCGGTGAAAGCGACTTCGAAGGTCTACGTGATGGTAATCGTAATTCATGTTAAAGTGCGTCGTGGAAGCGAAGCTTACATTGACATTTATGCGTGCGTGTATATGTGAGCATCTGTGTGTTTATACATATTTCATATACAGGTTCCCACATACAGGTTTCCACATATACAGGATACACATGTACAAGTTGCGTCTTCAAGTCTGTTCTTGTGCAAAGTACATGAAACACACGCATGCACATGCACTATGCGCGTGGCTAGTGAATCAAGAGGTGCGCTAGCCTTCATTTGTTACCAGACATAGTGATGCAAAAAAGCCTTACACACATATATATATATATATATATATATACACACATATAGTATAGTATATATATATATATGCGCCTGCTGAAATATATATGCGCTTGCTGAAAGGGACGCGTGGAAGTCGCGCTAACACCGACAGCGGCGTTGGGCTGACGCTGATTCGGCCGCCAGTCTTCTTATTCTCCATTAGTTTCACTCTAGCCCTTCAATACGCGGATACACTCACCTCAAAATACCTCCGCGTGAGGTCTGCTAGAAGCTGCTCTGCAGAAAAAAGAGAGCTTTACCTGTTCTAGCTGCTGTCGTTGCGAGTCTTCGATTGTCCTCGGGCTTCCTACATTTACAGATACACATGGAGCGTGGCAGCACGTTTCGATTCTGTAGCTTCTTTTCGCACGCTTGTAGTTGTCGCTCGTCCCCTCGCACTGTTGTCACTGCCTCATGTGACGAGCGGCCGCATAACTGCAAGAAGGCGGATATTTGCTGCCCCACTTGCCCGCGAAAACATGTCTTCCACGCGAAAAGGAACCGGAGGCGAAGAAATAAAGTGAGTCACAGACACGCGGTAACTAGCGCGATAAAGGGTTTCACAAGATGACCTACTGACTGCAGAACACGCTCACGATTGTGGCTGAAGAGATTATCATACTAAGAAACAGCCATATATACATTAAGCAGCATCCCGATATATATATCATTCAGCATCCATATATATATATATATATACCTGGCGGCGTCCGGACAAGTATGCTAGGCAGCCTGCAGATTTACACTAGGCAGCACTGAGATGTATACCAGGCAGCAGTCAGATATATAGACTAGGCAGCATTCAGATACACACCGGGCAGCATTCATATACATTCTAGGCAGTATTCATATGCATTCTAGGCAGCATGAAGCTATACATCAGGTAGCATTCAGATATATATACTTAACAGCATCCCGATATGTGTACTAGGCAGCATTCAACATATATATTCAAGGCAGCATGCAGATATATATACTAGGCGGCATGCAAGTATATATACTTGACAGCATCCAGATATCTATACTAGGCAGCATGCAGATATACATCCTTGGCAGCATGCAGGTATATATACTTGGCAGCATTCAGATATCTATACTAGGCAGCATGCAGATATACATCCTTGGCAGCATGCAGGTATATATACTTGGCAGCATTCAGATACACACTAGGCAGCATTCAGATACACACTAGGCAGCATTCAGATATGCACTAGGCAGCATTCAGATATACACTAGGCAGCATTCAGATATACACTAGGCAGCATTCAGATATACACTAGGCAGCATTCAGATATACACTAGGCAGCATCCAGATATGCACTAGGCAGCATTTAGATATACACCAGGCAGCATTCAGATATACACTAGGCAGCATTTCGATATACATCAGGCAGCATTCAGATATACACTAGGTAGCATTTAGATTCACACCAGGCAACATTCAGATATACACTAGGCAGCATTCAGATATACACTAGGTAGCAGCCCAATAAATATACTAGGCAGCATCTCAATACATATACTAGGCAGCATCTCAATACATATACTAGGGAGCATCCAGATGTAGACAAGGCAGCATGCAGCTCGTTCATCATGCATCGTTTTCTTCAGTAGCATTTCGTGCATCACAGTACGCTCGTGTATTAATGTCTTTGCTGTAAGCACAGGGTTCTCCCTGCGTCGCTGCTACCAGCAGCAACAACAAAAACACTCTCACGTAATTACTTGCTTGAGTCGCCGGTAGCCGCACCAGAAGAGTATGGTCATCGATCTTGATATTCATGTAGCGACACACGGCGCTGATCGCTCGCGCACCGCCTCTTGGCCGAGAGTACCGGCGACAAAAGAAAAGTGCGTTTCGACTGCAGAGCACCCCACACGAAGGCGAACTCAACCGAGGGCATTCGAGAGCTGTACGATGCACAGAACAACTACTCGGTCGCCACGCCCGGGCGGAAACGTTTGTATGAGGGAAAGTATCGCGCTTGGCCGGGTGCCTTTTCCTCTCTCAACGCTACCCTGCCATTTCTTCAGTGCTAGATTATTCTATTGTAATGGAAGCATTGGATGTACGCAAGGGGAAAAAAACAGTCAGAATGCTCCTGACGCGCGGCGGCGGTGGTGGTGTTCTTTGAAATTACTGCCACGCTTGCTTCTTCGTACTGGCCGGCCATACTATTTTCATACACACGTGCGAAGCAAGCATGAAAATACGCAGCCAGAGTCTCAGGCCCTCAGTCTCAGTCGCGAGGTCTTAATGAATATAATCACTCTCCTACCGTTCAGTATTATGGACGAATATGGGAAACTCTGCGCAACAGTAACCCGCACTCAACAACGCGGGCTGCTGGCTAGTCGCGTGCCTATGGCACAAGTTTCGTCTGCATCCACTAAGCAACCGAGATTCAAGTGATCTACATACCTATATAGGTCTTGCTCGTGTATATTTACGGATATGCATGTTGCAAACGGGTGTGCCGGCCTGCAGAGCACACCATTTCGCTTGTATGGTAGAGACTACATGCGCTGGTCTCTTAGTATCCACCGATGCCTCTTGTTGTACGCCTACTAATTCAACCAAAACCGGTATTCTTGTAGTAGCTGCCGGTGTGTACGAGCACCTCATACATATACACAGAGAGCTGTAGGCGAGGTTTCCATATGCATGTACATACGAAGGCACACAAAAATCTACTGTAAAAGCAACCACCGTGGAGAGGCATGCGCACACCCGAGCTGATATCTACTGCTTCTTTGATTTGTGCGCACAGTTTCACAGTCGACAACGGCTGTTTTCCCGTGTGCTTTGTGCCTTCAAGCACTGCGATATACACAGTTGAGGCGGCATGACGCGTGTACACTGCGATAGATTCCCCCGGAAGGCTCGGCCCCGCCTGTGATCAGAGGGATATCGGCTGATGCTGCAGTCTTGTAAGGAAGTTGCGCCGGCAAGAATTTCGTTCTTTGTACACAGCACGGCCTCGTATTCACAGTCCTGCACTGCCTTGGTAACACAGCTACCGCACTGCAGCCGTTTAGAAGCGTTGGTAGCCACTCCTTGTGTGCACGCAATAGCCCACTCGGGAAAGTATAAAAACACTTGGGGGGCAGGGAGAGGATGGGTTTCTACTACCATCGGGGCGCACTCAGGACCAGGATATTCAATAATGAATCTCGTATACGCGCCTATAAAAAGCAAAAAAGGTTAAAGCGGTATTTTTACCGGCTGCGTTCCACCGACAACTGACGATGTGTACGTGTTAGGTCACGGTTGAGAGGCTTTAACCTCTGCGTGCTTGTTTGCCTTGGTGTGGGCGCGGAGTTTTTTCCGACGGCTTGGTCTCTTCAAATGAGGAAGACGGGCAGACGTGTTCGAAAGAGCGTCAATAAGACACATTGCTGCGTGCGTATCGGCGTGTTCAGACTAACCTGCAACTTTTTTTGTGCGAGTTGTTGAATGAGCGGAAATGCATACGAGTCACGGTGGGCACGCACGCACCAGCGGACCGCTACTCGCACGGGAGAAGCGTAGAAAAAGTGATGGGGTGTGTCGAGTGGGCGGATACTTATTTTTGCCCACACGTTCTTTTCTAGAAAAGAGTGGCGCGCGAAGGAAAAAAGACAGAGTAACACGTTATACCCATAGAACCTGTATACCTTTCATATTGGCTATTTTTAAATGTATATATATATGTATGTATATGTCCGTATTGGCAATATATATATATATGAATAGTTGAGCAGCGCACAATCACTTCTGTTCACACATGTGCGTGAGAAACGTGTGTCTCTGACGGCTGGAAAAAAGATTCAGCGTTACGTCTTCTAAGATACATGACCAAACGAATACACACAAAGAATAGGTGCCGTATTGTAAATGGGGGAAGTCAAAAGAAGAAAAACAAACCGAGCGTGGTTGGCATGTGCGCTCCTCCTCTGCGGTGCTGGGATTTATATGGGAAAGTATCGATTCCTTGTAGCGTTGTCGGTAAATTCGACGTTTCGAGGGTGACTGTCATTCGAATGATTAAGTAGCAGCAGCTGCAGGAGGAGAGTCATGCAGTAACAGCCGAAATCTATACAAAACCGCTGGCCCTTTATTTTTGCAAAGGCAAGGGCGTTTGAAGAATGAAACACCCGCTCAACACCAGCCGCCGTGTTGCTCAGGCGCACATACGAAGGCAGACACACATTGCTGACATGTATACGCCTATGTAACGTAGAGGCTGCAACCTTGGGGAAGAACGGGCAACTAGGCAAAAGTGAAGCCACTCCAAAAAAAAAGTTGTAAGTGACTACAAAAAATTTGCGCAGACCCAGTCCACGTGGAAGACAGCCCGTGAAAATGGCGTGGCGACCGAGAGAGGCAGTTGTACCTCTGTCAAACCCCTTGTAAGGCATAAGCTCCTAAGGAGAAGAAGCTTATTTTCTTTCCTCTTTTTTTGCACAGGCCGACGGGCCGGCTTTCTCCGCTCATAAATTAGAAACGTATGACTGTTGTCGGTTCAACAAGTGGCCGATATACACACATCACACAACACATATACTACAAAATTACAGCTACGAGCCTGATGTTCCTGTAGGTGATTGGCACACCTGCCTGCATGCACATGTCTACAAGTACGTATACCGATGTAAATATATATTAATACATGTGAGTATATGTACGTGTACTAGTATGTGTATTCTGAAGCTTCTGAAAGTATGTGTGAATGCATCGCATGTGTACTTGAGACATACAAGTGACTGAATGTTTGTATGGTTCTAGTCTATATGAATGCATGCACAAGCACACGCCACAAGTACATAAACGTAACCACGCACAAACACACACACAAGCAGTTGCAACGCATTTACTACATTTGTAGACTCCTGCTTTTTCATAATACTGATTGTTCATAAAAGCATATCTCTTTTTTTAACACGTATCTTTTGCTATCTGGTGGTTTTCTTTTCTCTTCCTTACTGTCTCTCTCTATTACTCCTCCTTCTTCCTTTTCTCCTGCCGCACGTAAGCTCCTTTCTGGTTAGTTTCAACCTATTCACGTCACCTCTAATAACTACTGCTGTGCACAGAGAAAGTCTCAGTAAAAACAAAAACTCTTCACATATTCAAGCGGACACTGTCAGAAGAACTGCATGCACCGTAGACATGAGAGTGCCGACCAGTTCTTCTGTCCTTCAACATGCGCGATAAGCCTTCACCAAAGCTCACTAGCAGCAGCCATTACCACGCCCGTTTCTCCGCTTTTTTCTCCTCGTTTCAGCGTTTTATTGAAGATATCATAGTTGTCGCATACCACCTTCAAACGTCATCACCTTCTCAATTCTTCCTTTAGAATTCCTCTTCCTCCTGCCCGTGTGTGTCTAGGTCGCCCCTCTCTCCATACCACATTACACGGCGAAACAGCGTGTACATATATATATATATATATATACCTTGGCTAACACACTAATATACATAGAGAGAGATAGAGGGGCACAGGCTGAAAGTAGAGATTCATATATATGTATATATATATATATAAAGAGAGAGACGGTGAGGAGTTAATCATACACACATATATATAATCATATATATATATATGGAGAAATACTTTTAGTGCTATTTCTAGCTCTTTAGTCGAATTCTTGTCATGTTATCAAATTTCTGTGTATTTGTCTCTCTCCATTCTTTCCCTGTTTCTCTTCGTAGCTCTGTGTGTGTGTGTGTGTCTGTTTCTGTGTTGGAATTGTGTTTTGGAGTCTGGAATATGCGGTGGAGATGTTTTCTGCGTTAATCATCTTCATCGGAGTCGAATTGTATGGAGTTAACAGTCATTGGAATTTCCCCGCATCCCCTCCAGCCCTTTTTTTTTTTGTTTTCTCGTGACGAAAATCTTTCCCTTTCACTCTGCCTAGATCCTGGGCAGCTCGCACTGCAAAATAATCGTCTTTCTTATTCCAAAAAGAGTTATCTTTCAGCTCTTCCTTCAAAATCTTCTGCTCCCACTTCCGTTCGTCTATACGTTTGAACGGTACTCCAACAGGTGTTACTCTACGTGCTGAAATCAAATATGGAAGTCATAACACCATAGAAATGACAGCAATACCACCGCAAGCTGCACAAACAAGAAGCAGGAGGAGGTAAAAAGGGACGTGAGTAACGCCAAAGTAGCCCGAGTGGCAATTTAAGTCGCAGGAAGAAAAGCAGCAACATTTAAAGCACCAGCAACAATACCTCCAGTGGATGCAGTACCGAAAAGATGATCAACAGGAGTAACCGCACCAGCGGTAGAAGCAGCAGCAGTATTTCCAGCAGCAGTTTCAATAGCAACAGGAGCTGCAAGGGCTGCAGCAAGGGCACCATTAGAAGCAGTAGCAGCAGGTACAACAGCAACAGAGGTCCCAGCAGGAGCACCCAGTAGTGGTAATAATGGCAATTGAGATGCGGCCGTAATACTCACAACAGCTACCCGAGAGACAGCATCGGCTGCGCCAGCAGCTGGACCAGCAAAATCGCAACAGCAGCAGTAACAGCAGCACGAAGATAGGCAGCACCAGCAGCAGTAGCAGCAATAGTAGCAGCGGAAGGATAGGCAGCACGCGCAACAGTGGTAACAGCAGCCGCATAGGTACCAGCAGTAACAACTGCAGGACCGCAGCACCAGCACAGGCAGCAATAATATAATTAGAAGAGCACGAGCACAAGCAAAACGGCTAGCCGGGTGGGTAGACAGCAGCACAGGCAGAAGAAGCAGCAGCAGCAGTAACAATAACAGCAGGAGCACCAGTACTGACAGTAGCAACACAGCACGCAGCAATCAAGGCAGAAGAAGAAGAAGCGGCAGTAAGGACAGCAGGCGCAGCAGCAAAAACAGTAGCAACAGGATGAGGAGCAGCAAAGGCAGAAGAGAAAGCAGCAGCAGTGACACCTGAAATGAAAGCGGAAAACGGCTATTCACCATTCACGCCAGCAGGAGGATCTCCAAGAGATGTGTGGGCCTCTGCAGAAAGAGATTACAAATACAAAAGAGCCCAGACTTTGCTGCAGCCACTCTCTACGAATAAAGCTCTTCATACAGACGTTAGATTTCATCTTATTTTATAAGTAGGCTCATGGGGGAAAATGACTAAGGATAATCGTCACCGTATCTAAGCGCCAGAGAGAAGAGAGGGACACAGAGATATAGATATACAACGAGAGAAAGAGAAAGACAGACATAAGCAGAGATATGTATAGAGAAAGGAACACACAGGCAGAGATATGGGGAGAGAGAGACGCAGGCAGAGATATACATGTATATATAGAGAGACACAAGCAGAGATACATATATTTAGGGAGAGAGACACGGGCAGACATATATATATATATATATATATAGTGAGAGACACAGGCAGAGAGATATATATAGTTTTGGAGAGACACAGGCACGATACGTATATAGATACAGACACAGGCAGATATATATATATACATATATACATATATATATATATATATATATGTGTAGGGAGAGTGAGAGACAGGCAAAGATATATATAGAGAGAGACACGGGCAGAAATACATATATATATATATATATATATATATATACTGAGAGAGACACGGGCAGAGATATGTGTATATGCGGTAGATCTTCCTACAAGGTTATCTCATCTCAGAAAGAGAAAGGAGTGTGCAGAGGACTGAGTACGCATGCCTTGTCTTTCGCTGCGTCTGTCTTCCCGCATGTTCTTCGTTTTTCTTTGCCGCACTGATATTTACATGCATTTGGGTAGTTCGTAACAGACGGCGAATCACGGAGCTCATATATATTAGCCAGGAAATGCGATATACTACGCGAAAACACACGCGTCTATGTCTGTACAAAAAATTTTACGAACACACGAACATACACACACACACACATACATACTTAGGCGTATGCACAATAATGCTGTGAATGTTGTTGGAGAGGGAGGATGCTCGGAAGCCAAGAAAACAGAGAGAGAGAGAGAGAAAGAGCGAGAGAGAGAAAGAGAGAAGAAAAAAAGGCGACAAACGTGCAAAACAACGGAGGGACTTGCAGGCGTATTTATACGTGTGGGGAATGTGTTCCACATGACCGTGCAAGAGGATCCTTCACACACAGACACACATACACATACATACATACACATGTACATACATACACATACATATAGACGTGCATACATACATACTATAAACATACGTACGTACATACATAGTTACAATCATGTATGTATGTACATACATACATACATAGGCGCACGCACAGACACGGACACACACACACACACACACACATCTGCATACACCCCCCCATACATACACACACACACACACGCACAATCCGCGTACACGTACACACACATACACACAAACACACACAAACACATATATATATATATATGCACAGTCTGCGTACACGGATACACACACACACACAAACACACACATTTGCGTACACGCATGCACATGGGCGTCACATACACACACACACACACACACATACATAAATGAACACGCACATACATACGCACATATCCAGATACACGCATGTGTACGTGTGTGGGAGGAAGGGATGTACAGGAACAGGCAAACAAAAAACAAGAGTCATCACAGAGATAACGAGAGTGAAGAGGACACAGCAGCATAAAGAAAGAACACACATACGACATGCAACGATTCCTTAGAGAAGGGCGGTGAGAAGAGATCTTGGGAGAGACGTATATATATAGCCAGGGACACACACACCTTCAGAAGAAAAGTGACGAAGTCTAAGTGTATGGATGTTGGTAACATCACACACCTAGACTTACACATGTATATATATATATTCTCTCCACTCTGGCCCTTCTGTACGTATGCGTTCTTTTGGTGGATTTATGTGTTGGTTTTCTGGTGTTATATTTACTTGCTTGTTTGCATTGAATTTTTTATGTATGATGCAATTCGTAAGACATAGATAGACTGTACCTGTAGCTATATATACGTACACACATACATTTACATACATGTATATATATATATATATATATATATCGCGATTCTTTGTTGCTGTGTGTTGTTTTTGAAAGAGAGATACGTACCTTTCTGTCGAGAAAAGGGTGACTTTATTTTATTGTGGTGCTGCTGCTCTTCTCTGGTTTCGCTTTTTTCTGTTGCGGTTGCTGTTGCTCTGTGCTGCATATAGTACTGTTGCACGGGGTGGTGTCCGCAACGGCCGCGGGGGATTCCAGTGACTTTTTTGTGGCTATTTTTTTCTTGGATTTGCTTTTTTTGTATCTTTGTGCAGCTGTGTCGTCTATCGCTCCTTTAAGCAAATACGTGTTTTCACGTTCTTCATCACTACCAGAAGACTCAGTAGTATCAGCAGTACAGACGTCAGTGGCACGAGATGCACGTTCACACGCACTCGAAGCAGAAGGAGCAGCAGAGGCAGCTGATCTAGCATCGAGAGTACTAACAGCATTTTCAGCAGTACAAGCAGCAGGAGATACTGACTGTAAAGCAGAAGTAGAAGCAGAGTCAGGAGTAGTAGTCGATGATGCAGAATTGATAGCAGCAGAAGCCACAGGTCCATCGCTTCGGCTCTTCTTCCTCTTTTTATGACGCAGCAGAGTTGCTACCTCTCCTCCTGCGGCTGCTGTTGCAACATCTCTGCCTCCTGGTTCACTTCTCTCTGCTGTTGCTGCTGATGTCATATTCCTAATTCCATTCAGAGCTTCTCCTACTCCACTGGCTACTGGTATTGGGTGTGCTAATGTGTGTAGTAATGTTGCAGGTGCTGCTGTCGCTACTGCTGCTACTCCTTCTGTCGCTACTTCTGCTGCTCCTGCTGGCGCTACTGCTGCTGTGTCAATATGTGACGTTCCTGTGCAACGACTGCTCGCGTCACCATCATAATTACTTTTCTTTCTTTTTTTCTTTCCCTTCTCTTTCTCCTCAGACCTCCCCTCTGTCGACGTCTCTCCATTGCATGCATACATATGATGACTATACTCTACTTCTTCCTTCGTACCCTTCCTGTCATATTCGTACTTCTCTACCTCTGCAGCACCGGCTAGTTCTTCACAGTCTCCTGCTGCAAATGCTTTCATACCATTAACGGTATGACTATCAATTATAATACTAATACCATCACTGTTGCTATTATTTCTCTTACTATCTCTACTACTAATACCACTAATACTAATTGTATTACTGGTCCTACTACTACTACTGGTATTTCGATGGCTGCGACCGAAGCGTTTAGCTGCTGATCGGAGGATGTGAGACACCTGCTGCATTGACAATTCTGTTGGCTCGTGCAGCTGCATATCCTGCAGCAATGAAAACGTAGCAACAGCAGCAAGCAACAGTAGTATGCAACGGCAGCAAGCAACAGTAGTATGCAACGGCAGCAAGCAACAGCAGCATGCTACAGCAGCAACACCACTACCCACAGCAGCAACAGCAGTAACCACAGCAGCAGCAACAGCAGAAGCAGCAGTAACAGCAGTAGTCACAGCAGCAGAAGCAGCAGTAGCCACAGCAGCAGAAGCCACAGCAGTAGCCACAGCAGCAGCAACAGTAGTTACAGCAGCCGCAGCAGTAGCAATAACAGCAGTTCTTGCTCTAGATGCACAAATAACGGCAGTCATCACAGCAGTAAGGGCAGCAGTGTATCTCAAGAAACATAGACTTCATAGCAAAAGCAGTAGCACGAGCAACAGCGATTGGAGCACCGTGACGTGTAAAAGAGTCATGAGGGAGTCGCAACGTACTAGTGCAGTATTGGCTTCCTTGTAGAGGGCTTTGCATGCTTCGTTAAATTTGAACTGTCTCAATATGACGACGATTGCAGACAGCAGTTGCTGCTGGTCCTGCGCCTCCCGTTGCTGCTGTTCTTCCTCCTGCTGCTGCTCCTCTTCCTCCTCCGCCTCCTTCGCCCCCTCCTGCTGCTGCTGCTTGTGACGTAGTGGCTCTTTCCGCTGCTCGTGCTGCTGCTGATGCTGCAAACTTCGTTCCTTTGACCTCTGCATGCGTTGGTGCACACCAACTGCCTTTTCTGTCTTGGCGCGTCTCATCCCCATTGTTCTTTCTTTCCCGCAGTGTAAGGAACAAAACGCGTAGTACGTGCGGGAAAACTACTTCGAAAAGTAATCTAAAGGCGTACAGTCTGTATAAAGATATATTAATGTCTTCACAACCAGCCGTTCACTATATATATATGTGAGATTGGATGCTATAACACTTCTGTCTCTGCTGTTAAGCTTTCTTTCAATTTCACTATGTCGCTGGCCACAAATAGCCTTGCTGCTGCGACTGCTGCTGCTATTGCTGGTGCTGCTGTTTCTGCTCCTGCTGTTCGTGTTGCATCTGCTGCACTTACGGCTGCTGTCGATGTTGCGTTTACTTCCGCCGCTGCTGCGAGTTCCACGTAGTGTTGTTTCGGCTGCTGCTTTCACTCATGATGTTAATGATGCTGCTGCTGCTCCTCTTCCTCCTCCTTCTCCTGCTCCTGCTACTACTGCATGCTTCGTCAACACTACCAAACGCTGACGTCTGTGCCAGATTGACGCTGAGACTGCGTGTTGTTGCTCCTGTCTAGGCTGATCCTCCGCGCAGTTCTCTCTGTTTCTCCCTAGCTCTCTATCTTTCTATGTATATATGTATATATGTATACATACATATATGCACATCATATATGCACGCACACATATACACGTATATATATATACATGGCGTTTTGTTAGTATTGACGTTTGAGCTCCACATATCATACGCATGTGCACTTGCAGTTCCGTCGAATGCACAATAGTCTCCACCCATACCTGTCATTCTCTAGCAGTACGTCTAATCTCTTACTTCGTGTGGGCTACGACTGCTACTAATACTTGTTGTACTGCTGCTGGTTCTATCTTCGCAATATGTCTGCAGGCCTTTCCACAAGAAAGAGAGTCATCGAGCACCAAGCCCCAACATGTCGTGCAGGAACGGCGAAACTGATAAAGACAAGAACACAGCTCACTCAAATGCACTGAAATAATATAGAGGGAGGAGGCTCACTATACATTTTTTCACTATGCGCATGCAATCTCTGCACTTTCCTCCTGTGACTCTGTACACACACACCCACAAATCTATATACACGTGTAAAGGCAGTTGACACGGCTGCGGGAAAGCGAATGAGAACTACAAATGGTATATCGACTTAACACACGCAAAAGCAGGCGGCAGGCACAGCAAGTGCTTCAGAAGGAACTCCGTACCAGGTTATATGCTGCTTTAAGTCGCGAGGCACTGGCACACCTACATTCACATACATATATTATATATGTACGTGTATATAGATATACAGGTGCTTCTATATTCACCAGTCTAAGTATATATACTTAGACTAGATATTTATACATATACGTATATATAGGAATAATTAGATGCATGAATACGTCTACTTTTGGGTATAAAGATGTTTCGTTCTACACAGGTGTGCTAACATGTATATAAATATTAATATGTATGTACACACATGTTGGTGAGTGAGCACGTATACAGTAGAGGTATTTAGACGTGTGCTCTCCCCACGTATATATGGATGTATATGAGGTATTCTTCCTCATAAATGGGAGTACTGCATGCCTCTAAAGCTCCGTCTGATAGCGAAGAAGAACGTGACTGCACACCAAGAGAAGCTAGCTGACACGTGGTGATGGTAGTGGTGGTGAAGAAGATTACTATCTCTCGAATATGAGAAAAGATTTTTCACTCGAAAAACCACACTTCCACGCCTGGTATGTCAACACTCACACAAAACAGAGGACAGCCTTCCAGGAAGGGTTGTCCTCGTTGTTTCTTCTCCGTGTACACATACAAAACAAAGAAAATGCAGATTCGTACATAGCCTCCGTCGTTTCTCTTTCTTAACTGACACCGTCTCTTCGTCTGTCGTTCTCTGTGTGTAGCGTATAGACATATATATGTTTTGTCACACAGTGTGGTGCATCCAGACACCATCCTCTGCAATAAGAGCTGTGACGTAGAAATTAATAATACACTAAGACGCATTGAGGGTTGACAGACAAGGCCAGTACCAGAGGACACATGTAAGTATATGCGTCGTCACATGATTTTCTCTCTTCACATACAACGGCAGTTCATTCTTGTCTCCTTAATCCTTAAGTCACGGCAGCCTCTACTTTGAGACTTGTCGAAGGTTTTATCATAGATAAGGAGTTGAACGCCTTGCAGAAAGCTGTTTCAAGTCTATGAGAAAAGAATTTAAAGTTTTTTCTAGCGCACGCCTGAGGATTCTGAGACTACTACCCTTGCTGACGAAAAACGCCTCACACTTCAAGACAACCAAGCATATGTATTGTACACGCACATCACTTCTCCTTTCCTACTGTCCTCCCGTGGCGTATAATCGCACACCACGGACGTAAAAAAAATCGCTGCGGATACTGATGTTTGGGTCTGTGTCTGGAAATACACATGATAGAGTTTTCTGGTACAGTAGGAGTTTGGCTTGAAATGGATGACTCCACGGGTATGCGGGTGGTAGAAATTAGATTGTTTTACGGGTATGCCGGTGGTAGAGATCGACCATACGCTTGCGTGTAGACGACTACTACTACCGTCACACAATCTTACAATCATAGGGAGGAGAAAACAGATTGAAATCATGTGGAGACCATGACTACCCAGGGGAAAGAGCTGAAAATACGTGTACGACAGCTACTGCTTATATTAACAGTTGGCGTACTTCTCAGGGTGATGTAAGGCTCGATACTCGTGCAGAAGCGCATCATTCGATAATACGGAACTCGTACGTACGGTGTTCGGGGCGCTGGGGGACGGAAAGAGAGAAATGGACAAGAGGGGGAAGAAGAGATCAAAATACGAGATGTAGGGGTAAGGGAAGAAGGGGAAACGCTGCACAAAAGAAGCTGACGTCTATAACCCCTCTGCTAGGCGAAAATACCTACGACTGAATATACACACCCACGCAACACAGGATCGCATGCAGACGAGTTAATAGCGGCTGCGCTCATCGCAAGACAAAGAAGCAGGCACCCGAAGAGAAGGCCTCTGACACGGATAGATACAACTGGAAGACGATGATTGATGGGAGAGAGACGGAAAAACGTAGGTTACAGGAGGTGTCCTATGCGGTGAACACACACGCGTACACTTAGCGGTCGGACAAAGGGCACGGTCGCGGCGGCGCGAGGCTGTCCAGTACCAACAAGACATGGAAAAGAGTGTTCTGCAAAAGCAGATACTCATATGGGAATGACGCTTTTGTGTGGTATAGACAAACAAAGAGAGGAAACCAGATACCTCCCTCGCATGCAGGTTGCTAACCGGTCGACGCACGTAGACGAGACGAAGACTGGACCACTTACGAAAGCCTATAGAGCGTGAGCATGGTAAAGATATATATCTGTGCGATTGCGTGTGGAACCAAACGCACGCCAGAGCAGTAGAGAAAATGAAAAAGGAAAGGTTGGGCACGTGTCAAGCGGATGAGTCTGAAGGGCGGTGACAACGGGGTGCATCCAACGGTATCAGCGCTGCACACCAAGCTTGTGGGGCAGTAGGAATAGGTACATCGATAACACCAGCAGGCGGAGATGCTAGAAGCTATAAGTGATCGTGGCAGCAATGGAAAGGAAGATATTTGTGCTCTTGATGCAATAAAACTTTAGAAGCTAAGCCATCATGACAAGGATGAATCTTTCCGTAGGCAAAACGGAAGACCCAATCAAAGGTCACCTCTATAGGAAAACGTTAACTGATATCTATGACGGAAACGTGAAAAGCAGAATCTCTCGTCCACGGTTCTGATTCACATATATTGGCCAGGAGAGTTCCACAATAAAAGAGCCTGTGAATCACGCCCCGTGATGTGTTACAACACATCGCAGATTGTCCTACTTCCGAAGTTGCAGGTGCCTTTAACTTCGAAGAAGCAACAACCTTGTAACTTTCTGATGCTGAGATGGATCTTTTGCGGGCGGCTTTGAGGGAAAGAAAGAATTCATGGCATTGAATGCTATCAAGTCAATTGCCGGACCGGCTGGCGCTCACGCCAAGGCGCTGACGACTGGTAGCCAATTGAGAGGATGGAGAGTCGTGAGCGGCAGCACGCGGTGTCTACCGTGTTCAAGCCCTCAAAACGAAGCATGAGACGGTGGCGGATACGACTATTACTAGTGCCACATGGCGTCACCTGACATTTATGCAGATCCCTACACACAATACTGTATTATAGGCGTACGTACCTTATACTATAGTCATCGATATTGACACATTATATAGTATTACAAGCATTCGCACACTCAGCTGTAGTGCTTGCGTTGAAGGTGGGGGTCACAAGTCAGCATTGTGCAAGCTAGCTTTTGTGGTCGAAGCAAGCGGCACTAAATGTATACGCTCACAAGCCAGCATAAGCAGTTGAGCTTTACTTAACCGGAATAGTAGAATTGTGTACAACAACCTGACGCCCTATGCGCATTTGTTTACACCTTCCCACACAGCAGAAGTTTTCTTTTCATACGTAGAGACACTTGAACGCCTTCGGCTTTTCTTCACATCTCCAGTGTCACGACACCCAGACACTCTGTCATGCCAGCCCTAGTTTCGTCGGGATTTCCTTTTGCCCTCCATTCGGGGGGGCAGCTCGAGTCTTCAACTTTAAGTGCTGTCACTTCTATTCAAAAAGGCTTGTGCTGTTTTTTTGTTTATAGAAGTCTACAGGACAATGTAGCAGTCCTTTTCTCAGAAATCTGGGCCAATGGATGCTGGCGTTTTGGCCTGTGTCCATGGCTGCTACCGCGCCAACAGCTCCTCACAACGACGGCGCAGGAATGTTTGCTATCACCACAGTAGCACACACGACTCCTTTAGCGGTGCATGGTGGCTCTATCACACCTACACGATGCCATCGCAGCAGACGTACAATCAACATCTGTCAGTCTACGTTGTTCCACGCCGAATTCTTTTCATTGAGCAACAGACGTGTTGCCTTCGACGTAACGACTGACACATCAGTTGCCTCTAGCGTAGCTCCACGCTGGAAACCCGCGGTCGTCGTCGTGGAGTTTTAGATGTCACAAAAAAGGGAAGTGCTCTCTGTGTGTAGGCGGATAGAATCTCCCAGGGGCGCCGATGTGATGTGTACACTGCCCTCACCTCTTCCTCCTCATGTTTGCGACGTTTTCTGCTAAGAATGTTTCATACCTTGGCAAAATTGACCCAATGCGAATCTGCTGCTGCCATGCGCATCCGCTGCAGGCCTATGCAGCTGCTGCGCGCCTGTTATCGCCGGCTCCTGCTGATTTTATATGTAGATGCTAGCAATTGTGCGTTGACTTCATTGCTGTTACACCCGCCCTGTAGCAAGCGCGTGAGTCAGAGTCATACCTTCAGGGAGCAACATGGCCCTGCGGACTTAGTGACAGGCTGGAGTGCCTTTTCTGCTGGCGTACAGACCAGCCGCAGCAACAAGTAAAGCGTAGCCATCGTCCAGCATGCTTCCTCCTTTCCGGTGAGCACAGCCAGAGTGACAGCAGTAGCGGCAGCAAAACCCGCAATTCACATGCTGTCACTGCCTTTTGTTGCTCGCGCGTCCCTAGAGGCTTTATGCAAGAGCTATCGTTCTCAAGTACAATCTGTATGGCTGTCATGGGAGCCGACAATTCGTTGTAGGCACACGTGGGCCACGTCAGGACGCGCAAAGGATCACACGCAGACGCCTTACGCACGTGTGAGGTGAAGACGACGAACCGCGCAGACGACATATACACATGACAAAATATAGTGAAATCCCCTATAGCGGCCGCTGCGACTGCTATAAGGAACTTACCTTGAAGCATGTGCATTTAAATAAAAAAGAACCTATTGCCTCCATCTTGATGCAGTAACGGACTCGTTGTATGATTGCTCCGGTACAAGAAGAGAGCGGCGGTATATCTCTACTGTACGTCACCATGTGCGAAAGTATATTTATGTTTGGAAGCTGTATGTGCATTTGCCCTTTGGAATAGAAAACCCATTCACTTACACACAATATATTTATATATACATATACGTAGATGGAGATGGCGTGTGCTCCTGTGGACACGTATGTCGATGGACGTACGCGCCACTCCACATTTACGTTTTCGCCTACAGCCATAAGACATATATATAGTATATATATGTATATACTGGCACCATGTACATATATATACACACAAATCTTGCACCGGCGTATCCGGAGTAGAAAGCAAAAATATACAGGTAAACCATCCATCGACACACTTTATACATATTCATACGTACGAATATGTATAAAGGTACACGCATTTTGCACGCAGGGCTACACACGAGTCATCATAGAAGTACGAATGGATACAAGAGCACCTCCTCATATCTTTGTAGAGGCGTGCGTGCTGAGCTTGCTAGCCGCTACACGGTGTATGCATAAGAAATCTTCTCCACGGTTGCATATTTGCGTGTAGAGATATACTCGCACGCGTTTGCTGCACGCTGACTGGCGCAGTCAAATGGACCTCTCTTGTCTGTTTTAGCTGCTGCTGCTACAGTCGTACGCGTCCTTACACTATGACGGTGCTCTTGCTACTACTGTGGCTGTTGCTGTGTCTCACTTCCTAATCGCCACTCCTCCTCTTATTACATACGTCATTGTCCTGTGGGCTGCTGATTGGCCAAACAACAGCAGTACTGCTTGCGTTAAGCATCACTATTGTTGCTGTTGCTGCTTCTGGACCGCGGTGCTAACGGGTACTCCCGTGGCGGTGGTGGTAGCTACGCTCGTGGCTCCGACGCAGATGTTGATGCTGCTGTTAGTAGTACTATCTGGGAGACCCTCTTTCATATTTAGGGTGCTGATGTTTTTGTAGCAGCCGACAGTATTACTGCTGGAGGCCGTACTGCTGATGCTACTGCTGATGCAGCTGCTTTTCGCGTTTTGCAGTAGCATCGGTTTGTCGTTAATGCTATCAGCAGCGGGTGCTATTTGAACGCGAGATGGTGTCGGTGGTCATGGTGGTGGTAGTGTTGGACCGCGTGATGACACCCATGGTGTCGTCGACGGTGGTGCTGCCACTGCTGGTGGCGCAGAATGTACTGACGCTGCTGCTAGTGCTGCTTCCTTCAAAAGAAAAGCGCAAGGAATCGAATGCCTCTCTACATTTAGCAGCGAATGTTTCTTGCATGCGTCTGCTGCGTTCTCGCTCCTCTACTGCTTCGCGCTGCAGCAAAAGCCTTTCTCGTTCTATTCGCTGTCGCTCTTCACGGCAGCGCTGCACCACAGAGGAGACGTCAGCAGTACCAGCAGCCGCTTCTTTTGTGTCAGTGCAGCAGCAGCAGCAGCCGTATTGAGAAAACTGAAGACTGCCTGCGAGAGCAGCTTACGAGAAGAAGCGGCAATGATGATGCCCAAGCAACTCAAGAATAGGAACACGAAAAGAAGAAGAAGAAGCAGCAGCACCAGCAGCACGACCTGCAGCAGTAGCACGACGTGCAGCAGCAGTAGCAGTAGCAGGGTACGAGTAAAACGAGAAGGAAGAAGGAGCAACTCGCTATCCATAGTGGCGCGGGACGTCAATAGCAGATACTAGGAAACGGCTTTCTTGCTCATGGCTAGATGCAAAGAAAGAGACGATGTGACGCCGGAGAAAGAAGGAAAAGAGACGTACGTACCACAGCAGTAGCAGAGGCAGCAACACATGATGCTGCAGGTCGAGATTCTTTGCAGGTGCAGCTGCGCCCGTCACGCCTTCGGCATGTACAAAACACGCAGGTATAAGTGGCCTCTTACCAGAGGAACTATGGACATGAGGAACCACCAAGTGTTTTTTCCCAGGCAGTAGCATAGACAGCAACACATCGTTTTCCGAAATAGTGAACCCTATCAAGCAAGTGAGAGATGGCAACGGCAGTAGTGGCAGAGGTAGAAACCCCTGGTCTTGCAGCCGTGAGCCCCATGCAGAGTACTAGCTGCCGGCGTGGTTTTCCGCTGTCTGTACTTCTCTGCTTCTCTCCATTGATTCTCACGTTATTACACGGCTGCTAGGCTGGCCTTCCTGATTCGTGTCATTATAGCATGTTCATATACACAGAAGAAGCTACAAACCTAGTAAAAGTAGTCGCTTCTACGTCAGACTGCGCACGTATATATATGAACACAACGTCAGTGCCGTCAGTGTCATTACACAGCACGTAACTTGTGGTTCATGCTAGTTGTGTACCAATGAGTACAGTTGCTTGGTTATCGAAGTCAGCAGAGAGCCCATGCAAAGCCAGCAAAGCGTCCATGCAAAGCCAGCAGAGCGCCCATACAGAAGCCAGCAGAGTGTCCATGCAAAGCCAGCAAAGCGTCCATGCAAAGCCAGCAGAGCGCCCATACAGAAGCCAGCAGAGTGTCCATGCAAAGCCAGCAGAGAGCCCATGCAGAAGCCAGCAGAGCGCCCATGCAGGGGTTTAACAAAGCAAGCAGCGACGATAGTTGCATGCACAGGCTACCACACTCTCACCGCAACATCTTGCTGCAGCTGTTGCCTTTCTTGTTGAAGCGATTGAATGAGTAGTTCACGTTGCCGCAGGGCTTCTTCACTATGCTGGAGCTGTTGCTGGAGTGTTTCTGCCTGCATGCGGGCGTCGGCAGCCGCTGCCTCGCTGCTACTTATAACTGCACGAAGTTGCTGCTCTTTCACACGCTGCAACAGCAACGTTTCCTCTTGCTGCTTCTGTTGGCTTCGATAATACTCCTACAATGTACGTCAGGACGAGGACGACGAGCACACACACACACACACATACTCACAAACTTTTCCACCAGCAACATCAGCAGCATATGTGGTGTACACAGCTGAGGATTCAGATGTTTGTATGCTATGCATGCTGCATCGTAGGGCTGTGTGCTACGTGTGCTTGAGTGCAGTTTTGCATGCACAGGCTATATATGTGGTACTATAACAGAGTCTACTAACAAGGGGCGAGCTGTGGAAGACGATGTAGAGCTGTCTCTTTTGCACTTTTTCCGCAACCAAAGAGAACACTTGCAGAAGAGGGGTAGTCAACTTTCGGAGAAGGGCTTGAGAGGCGTAGTAGTTCGCAGCTATGAAGTGTACAAGACGCACAGCCGTCTTTTGTGTATAACGAGGCCTCGGGTGAATATGTTGTGCACTCGATGTATTGAGTGCTCTGTGAAGGTGGTTGTGTTGCGGGCAGCTATTAGGCAACATAAGAAACAGGAAGGCTTTGAAGATGCCTGAGAGAGACTTACACAGACTGAACAGTCAAAGAAACTGTGTAGGTATGTGTATGTATGTGTGTGTGGGGTTTGTGTGCCTGTAGTATGTGTTTAGCAGCCGCACGTTTGGTGCTCCATATATATGTGTAGGGAAAGGGGGACATATATTACCAACAGCACTCCTGTACGCTTTTAACAACTGAATTTAGTACTCTTAGTGAGAAGAGAGGATTTGCTTCTTTACACAACAAGACATCAAACCTTCGTAGCAGCCGCTTGCCGGTAGATGTAGTAGTAGTAATAGTAATCGTAACACGAGTAATAATAGTAGTAGTAGCAGTAGTAGTAGTAGTAGTAGTAGAAGTGGTAGTACCGATGACAGTAGTAGTACTAGTAGTACGGGGCATAGACCTAGTGATAGGAGCAACAGTAATAGTGACAGTAGTAGTAGTAATAGTAGTAATAGTAGTAGTATATGAGTACTTCTAGGCATTTAAGCAGTGTAGTATACTTGCACGACTCGACTCTGGAATTATCTGAAAGTGTAATAGTGTCAGCAGTAGGTAGAGAAGGAGGGTAGAAGTGCAGCAGGACTTCTTTGAACAGCAATGGCGCACAGCACAGACACACTGCTGCGTACGGGCAGGCAGGCGACCATAACACACAATGCATCTACACATTTGTAATAGACACGAACAAATCATATCGTCACAGCATTTATATATGTGTCTGTGCGTGTGCACACATGTACATATGTATGTCTCTGTGTGTACGTATGCATGTGTCTGTGTGTATGTATGCATGTATGTATGTGTCTGTGTGCATGTATACATGTATGTATGTGTCTGTGTGCATGTATACATGTATGTATGTGTCTGTGTGTATGTATGTATGTGTCTATGTGTATGTGTATGCATGTGTTTGTGTGAATGTATGCGTATGTGTGTATGTGTGTGTGTGTGTGTGCATGGTTGTAGTACGTGTGTCGCAGCAGCAGCATTGCGTGTGCAGTCAAGTCGCTGGTGTACCGGAATAGCTACATTCAAAGAGCGACTGTTTAATGACAAATAAGTTACATAGCCACAAGCAGCAATAGCAATAGTCGAGCATGAGCAACACATTCAACGTAAAGACGTTCCCAATACTATGACACCTCCATTTTATCATATTTACATTCTCTAAATGCACACGCACGCACCCCTTACACCGCTTTCGACGATATGTACATCTACTGGATACATACCTGCGTGTCTACATTGATACATATACAAAATTATATATATACATATATATATGCACATACATGTAATTTGACAGACGCAGGGGCGCACAAAAATCTATTGTGAGAGTAATACATACACATACAGAAGGCAGAAAGACGGTGTTTCTGCATGCGTTTTTTTAGCCTCTCTGAATGCTGTCTCCGTGGAGTGTGTTTGCTCTTGTGAGAATTTGGGTGCGAATCGACGGGGATGAACGCAGATGGAGTGAAAGGCAAAAATAGTAAAATATCGAAGCAAAGACACTAGTCTATTACATATTTCACAGCTATTATCTCTCATTCTAACACACTGCTAATACTACCAACTCGACCACGATTACTACTACTACTACTACTATTACGAGTACTACTATTACTACTACTATTACAACTATTACTACAACTGCTACCATTAGTACTACTACTACTACAGCTACTGCTGCTACGACTACTACTACTGCTACGGCTACTGATACTAGTACTCCTCCTTCTCCTCCTCCCCTACCACTACTACTACTATTACCATTACTACTACTGCTACCAGTACTACTACTCTATCAGTATTACTACTACTACTACTACCATTACTACAACGACTGTTCCTGCTACTACACTTGCTACTACTAACACTACAGCCAGTACTGCTAGTAGTATCACTACGAGGCATCTGCGTCTGCAAAACTATTCTTCGATATCATACAAGGTTGTGAAGAGATACGAGGCTGAATGTTATTGAGAAAGTGACAGTAAGTGTAAAAACATGCAAGACGCTTCTCTGGAAAAGGGCGATGGGAAAAGGAAGGTACTGTCGGGTGCAAGCACGTCTTTAAAGAAATAGAGGCAGACGCATGTTAGAGTAGTTGTTGCTGTAGTAGTAGTAGTAGTAGTAAAGGTAGTAGTAGTAGTAGTAGCGCTTATATATATAATAGTAGTAGTAATAAGAGTAGTGAATCAGTACATGTAGTACAAGCACTACTACTGATCTTGATAGTAGTAGACTACTAACAGTAGTACGACTTGCAGTAGCGAGTAAAAACAGTCGTTACTCTACTATTTACTAATGGTAACAGTACTAGTAGTATCTTGATAAATAGTGATGATAGTTATATTTTTATTGGTGCTTGCAGTATTTATACTGCAGTGGTAGAGCATTAGTAGTAGTAGTAGTGGTGCAAGTTGTATGGATATAAGTAGTATGAGTAGTAGTTGTAGTAGCAGTTGTGGTATTAGTGATTGTAGTAGCGCCTATACATATAGTAGTAGTAGTAATAATAATAATAGGAGTAGTGAAGCAGTACACGTAGTACAAGTACTACTACTACTGATCGTGATAGTAGTAGACTACTTATAGTAGTACGACTAGCAGTAGCGAGTAGAAACAGTCGTTAGTCTAGTATTCACTAATGGTAGTGGTAGTAGTAGTAATAGTGATGGTAGTAGTAGTAGTAATAGTAGATATACTATAAGTGGTTGTCACAACATTAGTATTAGTATGAGTGGTAGTAGTAGTAGTAGTAGGATCAGTATCTTGATAAATAGTGATGATAGTTAGATTGTTATTGGTGCTTGCAGTATTCGTACTGCAGCGGTAAAGCATTAGTAGTAGTAATGAAGGTTGTATGGATATAAGTAGTATGAGGAGTAGTTGTAGTAGTAGTAGTGGTATTAGTGGTGGTGGTAGTGGTGGTGGTGATGATTTTACTACTCGTTGTGCGTGGGAGGAAGTGCTTCTCGAGGAATTGCGAGAGTGTTGCGTGCTGCGGTTACTGGTGGTAAGAGCATCAGCGTGATGCGCTGCTGCAGTGGCAGCAAACGAGGGTTCGTCTCTCGCGGACGCAGGAAATGGAAGAAGAGCAGGAGAAACAGAAGCAGCAACAGCATCAGCCGAGTCGGAAAAACAAGTACCTCTCTTGCTGTTAAGAGTTCCTTAACTTTCTGCGTTTCAGCACAGGCAGCTTTCACATTATTTTCTGCATGAAGCAGTTGCTGCTGTGCTGCTGCTGCAGCACAATCCGCTGTCGCTGCTGCTTGCTGCTTTTCTTGAAGCTCCGCAGCGAGTTGCTGCCTCTGTTGCTGCCACTGCTGTTCTTTGCAGCGGTCTCTTCAATTTGACGCTGCAATCTACGCAACACTCGCAGCACGTGCACGCAAAAGTCATCTACACACAAATCATAAGGCGAAATGGTGTGACGAGTACTAGACCTACTACAACACAAATTCATAATTTGTGGGTAAGTAGTGGGGGGTTTTCCTATAACTGCGTATACGTATATGCATATCTGTATATGTGTGAGTATGCTTGCTGGTTAGAAGCTCTCTATGTATATGTGTGTATGTGTGTGTGTGTGTAAATTGTTGCTGTCTAGGAGCTCTCTCTCTGCATATATATGTGCATGTGATTGTTGTTTAGATCTTCTCTGTGTATACGTGTGTGTGTGTGTGTGGATTGTTGCTGTTTAGAAGTTCTTTACTTATATATATATGTATGTAATCGCTGTTTAGAAGTTCTCTGTGTATACGTGTGTGTATGTGGATTGTTGCTGTCTAGAACCTCTTTACGTATATATGTATATATATATATATACATATATGTGTGTGTATGCTCGTTGTTTAGAAGTTCTCTGTGTATATGTGTGTCTTTTGTGGTTTTCGTGTGTGTCTTTCAGAGTGTATCCGTTTGTACGTCTGCATATATGTATATGAATGGTTATACGTATAAGTATATATGAATGTATATGTATATGTATATATATACATATATGTATATATGTGAATGTATGCATACATGTATGTATGTGTTAATGTATGCATGTATGCAGGTATATGTATGTACGCATGTGTGATACGTACACGTGCACGTGCATGCGCTGATACAAGAATCTTTACGTGGTGGTTTTACGAAATGATTGACCTCTAAAACAGAGACACACACACACACGTACGTGAAATACGAAGATGACGTCACTCTACTTGCAAAAGAAAAATAACTTTTGTGATTGTATGTACTTTTTTGTGTAAGGGGAGCTTCCAAGAATTGCTTAAGCTAGCGTATTATATATATATATATATACATCTACATACACATATACACATATACATGTATACATACGTAAACATAGACGTACACATATATATATGTATGTATATACATGAACACCTACATACAATGTGGAGAGGAAAGCGATTCAACATTACTAGAGGGATACTCCCATATCGGTCTGGTTCCAATAAATATTTTGAATAGATATATAATATGCAGCAGCGCGATAGCATCACCCACCAGCAACCCCACAAGAGAACGTGTGCGAATAGCAGATTTGTGGGGCTGCTCTAGAAGGACAGAAACCAAAGGAACAAATAAGAGAAAGAAGAAGAAGGAAAGGAAGAAGAAGAATAAAGAAGTAGGGGCAGCAGCAGAGCATCGTAGTAGAGCCAGCAGTAGAGCATCGCAGTAGAGGCAGCAGTAGAGCACCGTAGTAGAGGCAGCAGTAGAGCACCGTAGTAGAAACAGCAGTAGAGCATCGCAGTAGAAACAGCAGTAGAGCATCGTAGTAGAGGCAGCAGTAGACCATCCTAGTAGATGCAGCAGCAGAGCACTGAAGTAGAAGCAGCGACACAGCAGCGGAGCGTTCCAGCAGAGGCAATAGCAGCAGCAGTAGTACTGGAGCATCGCAGCTGACTGGCAACAACAGCAGCACAGTATTGAGGCAGAAGCAGCAACAGCAGCACGAGAGCAATCTATGTTGAAGATGTTTATAATGAAGGGTGGGAGAGAGGTATGAGATAACGAAGGGGTGGTGGTAAGGTACGAAAAGAAGCAAGCGAAATAGTAAGGAGGGGATCACTGTGTGTGTGTGTGTGTGAAAGGGATAGTATGTTCCGTTTCTGTCTGTTGGGCACACTACTTAGTGTTTACTTCTGTTTCCATTCTTTCGCATCTTCAGCAAGAACTCTTCTCTCCTCTTTCAGTTTTTCCTCATTTCTTTGTTCTTGTTGGGCATATTGCTCCCGCTGTTGTTCAAGTTGCCATCGTAGTTGCTCATTCTGCTGCTGCAGCTGGTGGTGCTCCAGGGCTGCACGGTGCTGCTGCTGCTGAAGCTCCTGCTGCCGCTGTTGCAACCGCTGCACCTGATGCTGCAGCAGTTGCTGCTGACTTTCTGCTGCTTCTCCTGCTCTTGTTAGATGTTGCCGTAGTTGTTCTGTTTCCTGGTGCTGTTGCTCCTGCTGTTGCTGTTTCTGTTGCAAGAGTCCCTCGAGTTGCTGTACATACAAAACATACACAGGCAATGCACGCACACAGTTAGTATATATTATGCGTGTTTTATTTCTGAGAATCTAAATAGCACAGACACCGTAGCCCTCTACAACAGACAGCATCAACACTTGTGCATTCGCATGCACTTCTATATATATTGATATTGTAGACATACATACGTGAAAACTACTACTACTACTACTACTAACAGTCTACTACTACTCTTACTAGAAGTAGTAGTATTGGCTTTCATAGTTTTACGTTAGTACTTCATACTTGAAAAGGCAAAAGACATCCGTAGTAGTAATGGTGGGTACTTCTACGTAAACGATCATAATAGAAGCAACTGTAAGCATACATAATACTGGATATCCTGTGCAGATGTACTTCTCTACTACTAAGAGTCTACTAGCAGCAGTAGTAGTATCGGCCATCATCTTTTTACTTTAGTATATCAAACTTGAAAAGGCAGATATACGTAGAAGTAGTAGTAATAGCGGATAGTTTAACGTGATACATCATGAAAGTATCTGTAAGCATACATACATGATATTGTATGCTTGTGTACTCGCCCTTAACAGTAGTAGTAGTAGTAGTAGAAGTGGGTATTAGATTATTACGTAAAAATTTATCATACGTGAGATTATGTACATAAGCAATGTTAACAGAGGCTAGCTAAGTGTACGTAGAAAATCTTAGAAGCATCTCTACGTATACCTGAAAATTGAATACAGGAATAGTAATAGTAGTAGTGGCGCTTCGTACGAAAAAATAATCACCATGCAACTGCACACACGTACGAGGAGTAATACTAGTGGTAATAGAAGCTGTAGTAGTAGTAGTAGTACTAGTGGTTATTTTACGAAAAGACATACTACCTGGTGAAAGTTGTATACGTTCAAGAGTGGTAGTGGCTGTTTATACGTACATAAACTTTCATTGAAATATTATGCACGTACTAGCATTAGTAGTGGCTACTTTTATATACATATATATTACACACGAGACTAAATATATATATATATATATAAACAGTAGTGGCAGTTATCACGTATATATATATATATATATATCTATATATATAACACTTTTGATTGAAGACGACATTCCCATTAGTGACTAGGTCGAGGCAAATCTATAATTTATTTGATTTTGTGTAATAAGAGTTGTAGTAGTGAGTACTTTACGTATATACGTCATACTCAATATTCAAAGTATATATCGTATTAGTGTGCTACGTTTGCATAATTATATATGATATTTGAATTTCAATAGATATGTAGAACTGACTACTTTAACGTATATATAGATATATAATACTGATATTTGAATTCATATATGTAGTAGAAGTGGCTATTCCTGCACGTATATATATAATTTTTGAGATCCAATGTACTTGTAATAGTGACTACTTCTACAAATATATATATAATACTAAGAGTCGGATACATATGTAGTGGTGGCTGTTTCTAGGTATATATGTCTTCTACTTGGTATCATGTAATAGTAATAGTAGAATTGGATATCTCCACGTATATCTATCAGACTTGAAAATCGATACCTAAGTAGTAGTAGCTATTTCCATGTATCTATGTATATACGTTATGCCCAAAGAGTAAATACATATGTGATAATGGCTCCATTTACGCAAGTACCTTATACTTCAAACCAGAAACATATGTAGTAGTGACTATTCGTACGTGAGAAAATTTCCTTATGCATATGCGTCTCAAGACACGTATAGACAGAAACGCAGAGCACCCCACATTTTGTGTGTCTCCTTTTTTTCTCGCTCTTGCTCTCGCACACTACGGATTTACACCATGTACACATGCAACGCTCTGTCTTCGTCTCTCTCTACACCTACTTATACACATACATATCATATATTATATATATGTATGTGTGTGTGTTGTATACACGCACCTCTATGTTCTCTCTCTCTATGTACATGATACATATACATAATACCTTATGTGTGGATGTGTCTTGTGCTCAGGCAGCCGTATGTTTCCTCTGTATATACAGATGATATATATATATATAATGTCTATCATGTGTGTATGTGTGTGTGTATGCTGTGCTCAGGTACCTCTGTGTGCTCTCTGTACATACATATGATATATATATATATTATATATACATTGTCTATTATGTGTGTATGTATGTGTGTGTGTGTATGTTGTGCACAGGCAGCACTGTGTTCTCTCTGTATATACATTATTATATATCTCATATATTCTATGCGTGCGTGTGAGTGGTGCCGATGTGTGTATGTGTGTGTGTTTTGTGCACAGGTACCATTATCCTCTCTACATATACATGACATATATATGATATACATATATGATATATGTATGTCTGTGTATATGTGTGTGTATGTGTGATATGCAGACACACCCCTCTCTCGCTAGATATATATATATACATGTATCCAAATGTATACATATGCGCACAAACATACTCTCACTCTCTCTCTATATATATATATGTATGCATACTCACTGCGTAACACACATATGCACTTGCTTGTGTAGAGCGACGAATTGACACAGACATGTAAAGCCGTCTTACACGCAGATCACTTGCATTTGAAAAAAGTTCACATTTATCAGCAAGCTAGGCTATAGGGTGGTATGTATTGAGTTTTCTGATCAACATGTCCCGCCCTTCGCACAACACAATGCGTACAACGCTGCAGAATTCATGCACGCACTTCTCTGCAGCAAATGGAAATATATATATATATATATATATGTAAAGCATTCACTATACACATAGATACATATTGACGCTATGTCGTTTGTACAGAGTGAGAGAGAAAGATATATATGCGTAAAGCAACAAACACCATACATGTAAATACACACCGACGCTTTGGCATGTATAAAAACTGAACATATATGTCTATGTATATCTACATATATATATATATATATTTTTATGTAGTATATTCATATGTATTACAGGTAGTTGGGTGCGCTGTGCTCTGTAAAAGAAAGTTTTTGAGAGACGGGGAATGGTATCCATCCTTCATATTATGCAGCCGACCTCGTTTCTGTATGTGTTTGACTACAGTTATATGCGTTCGCTGTAGAAGAGGCTGTGAGAGAGGGGAATAGAGGATGCATGCAGAGTAGGAGATAATATTTGTGAGGAGGAGAAGGAGGAAGAGGAGGAGGAGAAGAAGTATTTGGAGACTGTGATATTGCAATATTTAGACCTACTTTCTGTGTGGTTTTAGCTACATCAAGTTTTTCCTGGAGCTGCAAAACAGCGTCATGGCTTTGTTGCTGTTGTTGTTGGAGTGACTGCATTTGATCCTGCAGCAGCTGCTTTTCGGTCGCTTGCTGTTGCAGTTTTGAGCGAAGCTCGAGCGTCTCTCTCTCTTTGGCCGCTGTGGCTCTCTGCGATACGAAAGGTTGCAATTCACAAAGTTTTCGAAGAAAAAGGAGGAGAAAAAAAAGAGAGAGCGACGAGTCAGTCGACTGCATGGGAAACACCGCGCATACTAACGAAACATAAATGCAGTGTACAGACACCATGGGAGAGAAGTCCGGTGGCTATCTGCAGGAGCAGGGTCTACAAACTACTTTTATTTCAAGAAGATAGCGACCAAAGCATTCATGCGCATGCAGAACATTGTGGGCACAGTAGGCACATAAACGATAAAACAAAGAGTAGAAGACTCCTAAATAAGCACCAGTGCAGCTGACGACTTGTACCACGAGGAGTTCGCATAGCTAGTCATACTCTCCCGGTGTACGTACACTCCGAGGGAGGTAATGTGGTTCCCGGTCGTAAGAGGGACTGCAACTAACTACAATTTTAAAGAGAGAAAAAAAGATCAGGTATTCATGCGCATGCAAAACACTACGTGTCCTGAAAAAACATCTATCAGGTGTACATACACCGCAGAAGAAACGGTGGTGGCAGTGGTGGTGGTGGTGGTGATATACTTGGACCGTCAAATGCCCTGCACCAGATGCAACAGCAACTACTGCTGCTGCTGCTGGTGCTGTCTTTATTGAAAACAGTCCTGCTTATTATCTTTATCAGAGTCGTAGCTTTAAGTGTTGCTGGTAGGTTTCCTCTGTTTATCCTCACACCCTTCCGCCTCTTTTTCTACAGAAAAAATCTTTTTTCTGTTGCTGATAGGCCTTTCTTTCCCCTCCTCTTATTCACTACTACCTCCGTCTTCCTAGAAGCTGTGTGGAAGGGCTACTACTGCACACCGTTGCCTGTGGACTAGGAAGCCTTTATCTCTCTTTCGGTACTAAGCCGGTATACGGAGGCATGTAAATACACATACGTATTTAAATATATACATATATATACATATATGTATGCATATAGTCTTCACATTGAACACGCATGTGGAGGCATATAAATACACATACGTATTTAAATATATACATATGTATATACATATATGTATGCATATAGTCTTCACATTGAACAGGCATGTGGAGGCATATAAATACACACACGTATTTAAATATATACATATATATACATATATGTATGCATATAGTCTTCACATTGAACAGGCATGTGGAGGCATATAAATACACACACGTATTTAAATATATACATCTATATACATATATGTATGCATATAGTCTTCACATTGAACAGGCATGTGGAGGCAAGTGAATACATATACGTATATTAATGTACATATATAAACATACATATATAGATTCTTTACATTGAACAGGCACGTGGAGGCATATGAATACATATACGTATAACAATGTACATACAAATATATATATATATATTCTACTCTTTATATTGAACAGGGATGAGGAGGCGTGTATATATATTTATATATATTTACATATAGGTGTATATGTATATACAGAGATATATCTGCACTTCTCATTCAGAAGAAGAGAGAGAGGTGTATATATATCATAGTGGCCCTATGTAATATGTAGACTGCTATACTAATGTTCTTCTTTTTTTGTATGAGAGGAGAGAGAAAGCACTATATATATACATGCATGTGTATTGAGAAAAATACACATACAAGCAACACAGAGCAGGCGTCTTGAGGCATATAAGTACATATATGTATATAAGTTTATAGGAGTACACATATACTTTTCACACAAAGCAGTCGTGTGGCGGCGTACATATATATAAATATATAAATATATAGAGAGAGAAATGCGTGCAGACCTCTCTTTATAAGTAGAGTATACGGTTGAGTCCACATAAATCATACTGGTACCATAGCGTCAAGGTTGCTATACTACTACTACTACTACCACTACTACTACTACGCGTACTACTACTAATACTGCTACTATGCGTACTACTACTACTACTCATAGTACTGTTGTTATTTCTTTCGAAGAGGAGGACGAAAGAAAGCACCTGCGTGTTGAGAGCTTCAGCCTTCAGACGTGGAACTTCTGCAGCCGCCTTCCTCTCTGATAGGGCAGGGGGCAGCAACATCAGTGCATTCACATATAATAAACGCTTGCACCTGTGGATATATATGTAAACATACATACGAGTATGTACATATACATATTTATCTCTATGGACGTATATATATATATTTACAGATAATGATGCATATACAAAGAGATATATGTATGCGTTGAAAGGGAGAGAGAGAGACTGCTAGTGCATTCGTGTACATATGTATACATACATATAAATACCATGTGCAACTTCTTCGTAATATTCCCGGTACATAGACCAAACGTGTCTCCACAGATTGACGCATATACAGGAACATACACAAATATCCATACATACATACATACGTGAAAAGAGAGAAAGAGAGAGATACACTGATAGGTATAGATGTCTATATATAGTATACTGTATATAAATCCATAAATATAAGATAGATACACATGTGTATATCTGTCATATATATATATATATATAGATATAGATATAGATATATACATATATATACATATACATATATACATATACATATATATGTATATATGTATATGTATATATATGTATATATCTATATATAGATGACAAATATACACATGTGTATCTATCTTATCTTTATGGATTTATATACATATACTATATGAATAAGATCTGCACCTCCTTTGTAGATAAATGACCACATTTGCCATTTACGTCTTCTTCAAACCCAAAGACATCTGTATATATACATATATATGTAGAGGAGGAAACTTCTATTGCATATTTGGGCGGCATACTGTGGTTTGCTGCTGCTGTTGCTGCTGCTGCTGGGTTATCACTTCTTCTGAATGGCTGCGTTCACCGCAGCGTGCGTTTCTGAAGTGGGTCACATAACGGCATACGTTCGCTCTCTGCAGTCGCGCATGCGGCGGCCCATCCACGTGAAAGTAGAGACACACTCAATGACAAACAGCGCGGAGTTTATGTCTTTCTCTGATTCCCACTCTTTCTCTCATTATTTCCGCATCTACATACACACATACGTTTATATACATATATATATACTTATACACATATATAAATATGTGTAAGTATGGAGATACACGCTGGAGCGGGAGGAGGCCTACTCACTACTCCTTTGCGTCATATGTGGGTGTCGAGTATATAGATAGAGATGGAAGTATAGTCTGTGGGTGTCTATAAGACAAAGAAAATTGACCATAAAGTTTTACGTTCGCGTGCGTGGATTCCTGCTTGGGTGTGTGTGTGTGTGTGGATGTGTACAGGCAAGGGAGAGTGAAGCTTTCCACAATATAAACTCTTGAAGACATGGTGAGAAGACAAAGGAAAGAGGCTCAGAGCAAACACCTATGTACAGATGACTATGTCAGATCTCTACGCACATATACATACATATATAAAGATATATATATGTGTATGGATGTACGCATATAAATATATATATATATACATATATATAGAGACATACATGTATATGTACATATATATATATATATTGAGACAGCAAGAGATACAAACATATGAATATATAAGTAGACACATGTATATATAAATACATATGTGTATATACGGGGAGGTTATGCATGTGCAAGGGCAGCAAAGGCACAAGCCATACATATGTAAGAACAGATGTCTAGTGGTTTGTCGCCGTCTGTGTGTGTATGAACATACGTGCATGTCTGCATGTGTATGACGACGACAATTGCGTACGACTGCAGAGGACGAATCTTTCAAACTGGTCTCCATATGCACGCATGCATATACAAACATATGTATATGCCTAGTGCAGAGCCCGTGCGCACAGACGTACGTACGAGTATATGTACGTTACTGTACAGGCTCGTGTGTGTAGACGTATCTACGAATATTTAAAGATATATAAATGTATGTCTACATATATATATATATATATGTTAGTGCGCAGGCCCATGTGTGCAGACGTATATACGAAATATATATATATATATGTATATATATACGTTAGTGCACAGGCTCATGTGATCATACGTATAATCACGAGTAGATATATGTTAGAGCAGAGGGCATGGGTATTACACACGTGTATACGAAGAGGTTTACGTGTATAGACATCTGCACGAATGTATATATGTATATTTGTCAATGCAGAGGGCCAAGTGTATACACGTATACACGCATATATGTACGCTAGTGTACACAGGCCCATGTGCATAGACGTATATACGAATATGTGTTCGCTAATGTGGAAGCTCAAGTGCATAGACGAATGTATATGTGTTACTGCAGCGGCGATTATGGCCACGTATCGTTGATTGCGTGCATATAGGAACGTCTCTATAAGAATCGAACGTATTTATGTATATATATATGTATATGTATGTGAACATGTACTATGCATGTATAGGTAATGTTGCAGAAAGGCTGCATGGTTTAAATAGCCACCTATATATGCATATGTGTCTCCAGTGGAAGCCGCTTATATATAAGCATATAAAAACATGCGCCACTTTAAATATGCCCCTCCACCCCGTATGTGTATGTGCTTGTGTGTGTGTGTGTGTGTATACATCTTTGCGTATGTTTATGTATGTGTGTGTGTGTGTGTATATATATCTTTGCGTATGTATATGTGTGTGTGTGTATATATCTTTGCGTATGTATATGTGTGTGTGTATTTATATATCTCTGCGTGTTTGTGTGTGTGTATGTGTGTGTGTGTGTGTGTGGGCAAGTTGAAAGCCACATGAATACTACTCGGAACGAATTTATTGTGCAAAATACGAGGGAATCATCGAGCGCTTGAGAGCTTCTATTACGTAAACATACGCTAAAATGTGTATGCAGGAGCCCCAACAGCTGCAGTTTGTTTTTCACTTTCAGCACACCCGTACAGATATATATGTATAATATATGTAAGCATATATGTATACGTATGCAAGCCTGAAGAGCTGTAGTGTGTATTCTTATTTGCAGCGCAACATTCTGTTTCCACCGGGATAGTGGAAACTTAGCTACATATATTCGTATGTGCGTCTGTAAACACGAGTATCTAGACTAGTAGACATATATTTGTATATACGTTATGGCATATTGCACATTGCTGAGAGCAGGTGTGTTAGTATAGTAGTAGTTGTAGTACATGCCGTAGTGGTAGTGGAAAATTAGTGCCAGGAGAAATTGTAGTAGTACTCGTACTAGTAGTAGTAGTGGGAGTGGTGGTGGTGGTGGTACAGTGTGAAAGTTTCGTCGTAGTAATAGTAGTATTCGTATTAGTACTGACACTCGTCATAGCGTTCTAGTAGTACTTGTAGTAGTACTACCAGTACTAATGTTAGTACTACTAGTAATACTAGTAGTAGTAATAGTAGTAGTAGTGCTTGTAGTAGTAATAGTAACAGTATTAGCAGTAGTGGCAGTAGTAGTTGTAGTAGTGGTTGTAGTGGTAGTCGTTGTAGTGGTAGTAGAGGATGCAGTAGTGACTACTAATACTTGTAGTAGTAGTAGTAATAGTGGTAGTAGTAATAGCAGAAGTGGTCCTATTGGTTGTAGTAGTAATAGTAGTAGTAGTAGCAGTAGTAGTAGAAGTGGTCGTATTGGTTGTAATAGTAGTAGTAATAGAACTAGTATTAGTAGTAGTAATAACAGTGACAGGAGTATTAGTAGTGGTCGTATTGGTCCTAGTAGTAATAGTAGTAGTAATAATTAGTAGTAATAGTGGTAGTAATAGCGGTAGTAATAGTAGTAGTAAGTAGTAGTTGTTGTTGTTGCGTGGTTACCGGCAATTGTCTCCAATTTTAATTTTTGAAGTGCCTCACGAAGCGCTCGATTTTCTTCACGCGCAGTATCGAGTGCTGCCGATGTGTGTGCGGCCTCTGCTTGCATCTCATTCAGAATCTTCGTAAACTCCTGTATTTTACCATGTGCATATTTAAATTCAAATATGTAAATATATATATATATACGTATATCATATTTGTTCACATATATGCACACAGTTCTCACGTAAATCACGCATTGTATTATACTGTCAATCCATATATATTTATATATACGTATATACATCTTGAAATCCACACATATATATATATATATGCGCTTACATATTAATACATAATTATTTGTATGCATATACGTATTCAAACATACGTACACATATATATATGTATGTATATGTGTATGTATATTAACAGAGAATTCCGTTGACCACTCATTTCATTTCTTTCAATTTCAACAGCGTGCCCCATACTATTGCTGACCGTGAGGGAGGAGCATTTAAGTACAGTCCCACAGTGCACAGCAACCTTCTTGCATGCCTCTATTTCAGTTACATGAAACTACAATATATATATATATATATACATTTGTATGTACAGCAGCATACTATTGTATATGTATATGTGTGTGTGTGTGTGTAGAGGAGACAGATAACAAGAGAAAAAATTACACAGATGTATATAAACACATACACGAACAGAGGGAGGAAGAGATGAAAGAATAGCCACAGCCATACATATACATATATAATTAGGATTTAACCGAAAACGCGATGGAGTGGAATATCGTGCACGTGAAAGAGAGAGACACACACACACCGCCCTTCACTAGTGTGCATGTGCTGTCTCCTCTTGAGAACATTTTCCCGGTGTGTCTTTAGTATAAACAGCTCTACGCTTTCATACCGAGAATGCACAGTAATTGCGTATAGAGGACCCCTCAATGCCCTTTCCGCCTGTGTTTCCATATATATATATATATATATATATATACGTCAACAGCAATGAAGGTAAAGTGGTAGTTGTAGTAGTGATAGTGATAATAGTAGTAATAATGATATCAGTAACAGTATCAATAGTAGTGTTAGAAGTAGACAAACTGTAGATATATTTTATTGTAGCGACGAAGACAAAAAAGCGCGTCATCAAGGAGGAAGAGAAAAGACGTATTGAATTGATAAAATATAATGCAATAGATCTATCACGAAGAGCGATTACTATACAAAATAGCAAAAGAATAACTTTCTTCTTCTCCTCTGGTTTACCTGTTGCCTAGCACCGATTTCAGTCTCAAGCTGCAGCACGTATCGTTGAAGTTGCTGCCTCTTTTTGCGTTCCTCATCTGCATGCGCGGTGTTGGCGGGTCCTCCGTGCTCTTGCTGCACTTGGCGTCTCACACGATTGCGTATGGTGATTTTCTCCAGACTTTCGAGTGTAGCGAAGTTAGCTCCATTACCTGAAAAAATAAACTCAGCAGACGAATTCGTCGGGAAAGAAATTTGCAAATAGCCCTTTTTTGTCTTTATACATACGAGAGAAAGAAAAAGGAGAGCGGCGTACAACGTCAATATATACCGCCCCCAACCGTGCTAACGGGTGTGCACATGTACACACTGCAGTGCCGATATGCAAGCTACTCTTTTCTCCCCATGTATTGGGCTATATATATATATATATACATATATGCATACACATATATATACATCTATGCATACATATACATATATATATACGTGTACACATATGTGTTATATGTATACATATAAATACATGTGTGCATATGCGTATATGTTTGCATATATATATATATATATATACACGTAGACCGATCTGCATTTGTCTGCATATATATATACATATATACATGTATACATATATGTATATGTACGTACGTATATATCTATATGCATATTTCCTCTGTAGTGTATAAATGGTAAAGAGTAAATATACTAAATATTCCTGAGAGAGGTTGGTTACATATATATATATATGTATACATACAATCATGTATTTATGTAGTCACACGCATGTAGACGTTGGGCGTGCGTAATACGGCATGGGGTAAGCACAAAATAATGAGTATGCACGTATAAGCATATGCATGTGTTAGCATTAAAAATAGTGTAAACTCCTGTGTATATCTCTCTGTCTGTCTGTATGTCTCTCTCTATCTCTCTGTCGCCCTGTGTGTGGTCGCTGCCGCCCCGCTCTACTGACTCTGAGGCACAGAACCGCTTGTGCTGCTCTCCCTACGGCAGTGCATGCCGAGTGCTGGGGTCCAGCTTGAGCACACGCAGCCACAGAGAGAAGAAGTAGTGAAGAGGCACATAGACCGAGAAAAAGAATAAGATATTCTTTTCCTCGACCCACGTCAAGTATCACGCAAAGTGACAGCGTGTAGGGCTTTTCTTCGAAGTAACGAGGGAGAAAGACCTCGCAGTGCGTACGCAACTGCATTGCTTCTTACTACACATGCGTCCGCACACACACACACACACATACACACACACACACGCACACACACGTACACACACACATACGCACATATACACGCACATACACACACACTCCTGGAGAGACGGATTAACTCATGCATACTCAACCCACTCACCAAAGCCTCCCACATAAATATACGCCACGACCCCCAAACATATACACCAACAACACAATCACTAATCCACAAACAATATAATCACTCTCACTCAGTCATACCCAATACATACACAAATATATATGTATATGCATATATCAGGAACATATACTCTCCACTCACTCAGTCGCACGTATGTTCACCTACAATTACTCATCCATACACCCCCACCCTCAAACATATACAAGGACACAGTCATTCACACTCGAAAATACAGATACTATAGCACACTCCTACTTTCCCCCGCAGTCACACACACACACACGCCCATCACCCCGCTATTTCACTCTAAAGTCCAGCCACATATATGTATACATATATAAATGTATATATATACATACATATACGTACACAGGGCACACTTACTCTCACACACACACATATCTGTACGGCACTACATATCCCAGCCCACAAAACAACACTTTCGCACGTATATGCAAGCCACTTGCACGTACTGTGAGAAAACTGCATGCACTACGTTCTGGAGCTTGACAGAATCATAACGTTCCCATTAAAACTCCTAGTAGTGCACATCTGTCAGCTGCCCGCCCACACTAATACGCAGCAAACAGAAGCGTGCGCTCCCTCAATATGTAGATGGATAGAGACACATGACATGTGTAAGACAGCCGAACAGAAACAATACTACAAACACCCTTCATTGCGTCTGCGTGGGTACAACGTTTAAGCAGTGATGTACATGGATACAATGGAAAAAGAAACACTACATAACTAGTTTGCGAGTGTGCTACGTAGGTTTCACTCTATGTGGATAGACAGAGAGATTACATTCATATATACACACAAAAGTGCTTCATCAAGATACTCGGCCCAGTGTTTTCTTCAAAGTCACAGGGTATATATATATATATGTTGTTTACATACATACAGTACATAATACTCATTTAGATAGTTTCATTCAGAGCCAAAGGGCATTTATACGTAAACAATATATATATGTGCAGAATACACATTTATGTATGAATATATATATATAAGTGTACATATACAAACATACATATATACATATATATATATATATATACATATATATATGTAGATATACTACTCTTTATTATTTAGTATAACTATAGTGCACATATGTATTGTTTGGAAGTACATGTGTTCAAGATATATATATTTATATATTTGGACATATATATTTACGCAATTTGTTTGTGTGCGGCAGCTCTATAATAGTGTACTACATCCATGTCTATTACAGTATGTACAAGCGTCTGAGGAAGTATACGATTAAGTATGCATATGCGGAAGTATGTCTATATGTATGTACATATATGTATTCACATATTCAAGATGAAGAAGCAGCTTTGTGAGTGCAGTATAGTTTTCCGAGACGTAAGAGTGGTGATAAATTGTCGTTTTGTTACCAGCAAGATCGATATGGAGGAGTGTCGTGTTGGCAGCTTCGCATGAGTGGGCGAGGCGAGCGCATGCAGCAGACCCCATTCCATTGTGGCTGCAGTCTATAGACATAAGGCTCCTGCATAATATCACACACAAGAAGAGAAAAAACTGTAGAGACATTCGGAGCGACACACT